>NC_053391.1:26984090-27156430 GCF_905171765.1 Bufo bufo | reverse complement strand
TTTTCCTCTCTGCTAGCAATCTACCGGGAGACTTTGCATCCTTTTTGCTTAGACTCCTTAGATTTGTGCTTACGAGAAATGTATTTTCTTTTAACGGGTCCTTTTTCCTGCAGCTCCAGGGGACAGCTATGGGGGCGGCGTGTGCGCCGGCCTACGCCAACCTGTTCCTGGGGCTGTGGGAAAGGGTCCTGTTCCTGTCGGATAGACACGTCGTCATGGACCGCGCCATTTTATGGGCGCGGTACATAGACAACGTCTTTTTAATCTGGCAGGGCACGGAGACACAACTTCATAATTTTTTCTAACTTCTGAACACTAACTCCAGAAATATAAAGTTGACCTATACATACCATACACATAGGGTCGACTTTCTGGATGTATCAGTGTTCAGAGATACCGGTGGTCGACTTAGGACTGATGTCTTTCGCAAAGAGACAGCTGTCAATGCGTATCTACACGCAACCTCTTTACATCCCAAGAGCACCATCTCCGCAATCCCTGTGGGCCAATTCTTGCGCATTCGTCGGATATGTTCCGACGATGCAACGTTTGAGAGACAGGCCAGTGATTTGAAGGACCAGTTCCTCAGGCGAGGATATAGTCACCGGTCAATCAAAAAAGCTTATTGGCGGGCAAAAAAACAGTGCCAATCTCAACTGTTGTTCCCCAAAAAAGAGAGAGAATCGGACGGAAAAATAAGATTCATCAGTACTTATCATTCGTATTGGGATGTAATGAAGAATTGCTTGGCTACACATTGGCCTATTCTGCGTACGGACCCAGTCCTGGAGAAATTGTTGTCTGCACGACCCCTTGTCACGGCACGCAGGGCCAATACTCTGCGTGATAATTTGGTAAGAGGATATTTACAGCCGACATCTCCCCAACTTTTTTCCGGACAGGGGGGTCCCAGGAATGGCTTCAGACCATGCGGTAAATGTGCCGCGTGTCCAAATATGGAACGCTCTTTTGATTTTGTTAATTCATCCGGCACCAGGACCTTCAGAATTAACCAGTCCCTCACGTGCTCCAGCACTCAGGTGGTATATTATGCCTTATGCCCATGCCCAATGATTTATGTGGGGTTGACCACACGGGAGCTAAGGGTCCGTGTGCGGGAGCACGTGAGGGACATTCTGAAGGCGCAGGAATTGGAGGAAGTTGAAGCCACAAAACCCATTGCTAGACACTTTAAGGCTTTTCACTCATGCAATCCGAGGCTCCTTAAAGTGAGGGGAATTGACTGTGTTCGGGTGGATTTGCGTGCTGGTAACACATCTAAGAGGTTGGCCCAGCGGGAGAGCCGTTGGATATGGACCCTGGGGACACTTCGTCCCATGGGCCTTAATGAAAACCTTGGTTTCTCTGCATTTTTGTAGTTGCTGGGTCCACAACTGTGGATTCCACTCTTCCATTTTTCTTTTAACAGCTTGTATGTATTTACTATAATTTGTACTAACCTTTGTCATTTTTTTCATTTATCCTTTTTTCAGCACTCCACCAGTACTCTACAGGACGCCGTTTTTACTGTTCTCTGTTCTCGATTCATTCATCTGATCTCTTCCTGGTGCTCCCTTCCTAATGTTTTGGCAATACATTTGGACTTTTACAACATGCATTTGTTCCTTTTTTCTGTTGTTTTTTGTTCATTCAAATAAATTTAGCGACTTATATTGTTATATATGTGCCTTTTCCTCCTCTTTTCTTCCATTCCCCCTTGACCCTCTTCCCCTTTCACCCTCCCCCCTCCCTATTATTATTATTATTCCCCCCCCCTTTTTTTTTTTTTTTTTTCCTCCCCTGTCTTCCCCAGCACCAGTTTTTCTCCCTTCCATTATTATTGTGATTATTATTATTCATCATTATTTTTCAGGAGGAAGACTTTCCATATACCCCCTTTTCGATGGTTTTTCACCATCGACATATACTTTTATTTTGGACATTTGATTCTGCACATAGCACTTTATGCAAAATGTATATTCACCACACATTTTGTTTGTTTTCTCACACGTCAGGTGATATGTGTCACACATTTTTGTGTATATATGCGCATATATACAGTACAGACCAAAAGTTTGGACACACCTTCTCATTCAAAGAGTTTTCTTTATTTTCATGACTATGAAAATTGGAGATTCACACTGAAGGCATCAAAACTATGGAATTATATACATAACAAATAAGTGTGAAACAACTGAAAATATGTCATATTCTAGGTTCTTCAAAGTAGCCACCTTTTGCTTTGATTACTGCTTTGCACACTCTTGGCATTCTCTTGATGAGCTTCAAGAGGTAGTCCCCTGAAATGGTTTTCACTTCACAGGTGTGCCCTGTCAGGTTTAATAAGTGGGATTTTTTGCCTTATAAATGGGGTTGGGACCATCAGTTGCGTTGAGGAGAAGTCAGGTGGATACACGGATACACAGCTGATAGTCCTACTGAATAGACTGTTAGAATTTGTATTATGGCAAGACAAAAGCAGCTAAGTAAAGAAAAACGAGTGGCCATCATTACTTTAAGAAATGAAGGTCAGTCAGTCAGCCGAAAAATTGGGAAAACTTTGAAAGTAAGGGCTATTTGACCATGAAGGAGAGTGATGGGGTGCTGCGCCAGATGACCCGGCCTCCACAGTCACCGGACCTGAACCCAATCGAGATGGTTTGGGGTGAGCTGGACCGCAGAGTGAAGGCAAAAGGGCCAACAAGTGCTAAGCATCTCAGGAACTCCTTCAAGACTGTTGGAAGACCATTTCAGGGGACTACCTCTTGAAGCTTATCAAGAGAATGCCAAGAGTGTGCAAAGCAGTAATCAAAGCAAAAGGTGACTACTTTGAAGAACCTAGAATATGACATATTTTCAGTTGTTTCACACTTGTTTGTTATGTATATAATTCCACATGTGTTAATTCATAGTTTTGATGCCTTCATAGTCATGAAAATAAAGAAAACTCTTTGAATGAGAAGGTGTGTCCAAACTTTTGGTCTGTACTGTATATTTTTGTTTGTTTATCACTTTTGCAATTATTACCTCCTTTTCTTCTTTTTTTACACATTGTATTTATCATGTATTCATTGATTTATTTGTGTGATCTAGCAATCATGTTTATATCCCTTGATGCATATTCTCATGCAATGGTCTATCTAATATGCACTTTTATTTCATATTTACTTGTACTATCTGTTATTCACTATTCTTCATTATTTTTGTATTTCTTCATATTATCGTATATGTATGCACATAATTTGGATCTATTAAGTGATATATTTTTATATGTTTCATATGTATTATTATTATTTTTATTATATTTATATTTACATATTTACATATTCATTTACATTCACATTCACTTTTGGTCCATGGATTGTTGATTTCTACTGTTTACTGTATCCCCAATATTTCATTTTTATTTTATTTTATTATTATTATTGCATTCATAACGGACTAGATAACATGTACATAAGATATATGTGGCTATATTAATATCCGTTTGTTTCTAGTCTTTTGGTTGTCCAATTGCCTATTACGTATATGTTCCTCCTTACTACTGTTATTTTGTATATTCTATGAATCGTGGTGTTTCGATACTTTGATTCTGGTGGATGGATATCCACGGCTCCTCCCCCGGTGTGATGTGTTCGCGCATCATCTGGAGCCGCCTCCGGCGCCCCATGCCCGTGCGTCATTCGTCATTTCCACCCAGTCATGTAGTCACGTGATGTAGGCGTGCTTTTGACCTGACGCCGGCTGTGGGGTGGCCGGACGTGGTTACATCGGAATGATCACGCGCCGATAATCAGATGCACCTGGGGATCAGCAACTGCTGACATTGGATTGGTTGGTACAGTTTTTAAAACATTCGATCCGCAGTGATGGCGTTACCCCCTGACGAAGGCACGCCAAAACACGCGTTGGGGTAGCGCCATCCTGGTCGGTTCACTCCTGGTCTGTTTGAGGTGAGGTTTTGTTTATTGTTTCCCCCGGTCTCTATTTATTTATTCATTCATCTTTATGCTTGATCCTTGTATGGCCGGGCGCCAACATCTAGCCTGGTTTTGGGTCTTGCCATTTATTTTGACCCACCTGTTTACTATACAATCAGAGTTGTCTGCGGGCAGGTTACTTACTCATTGTAGACTCTTATCCCGCTGACCTCTCATATACAGTCATGTGAAAAAATTAGGACACCCTTTGAAAGCATGTGGTTTTTTGTAACATTTTTAATAAATGGTTATTTCATCTCCGTTTCAACAATACAGAGAGATTAAAGTAATCCAACTAAACAAAGAAAACTGAAGAAAAGTCTTTTCAAGATCTTCTGTAAATGTCATTCTACAAAAATGCCTATTCTAACTGAGGAAAAAGATAGGACACCCTCACATGTATTCCCTCTTAAATTGGCTCAGATCTCACACAGGTATATCACACCAGGTGCACATAATTAGTAGATCGTTACTCTGCATGTTGAATGAGGCTTGCCCTATTTAAACCTCAGACATTTAGTTTGGTGTGCTCCTGACTGTTGAAGTGAGAGTGAGCACCATGGTGAGAGCAAAAGAGCTGTCAGAGGACTTCAGAAAAAAGATTGTAGCAGCCTATGAGTCTGGGAAGGGATTTAAAAAGATCTCAAAAGATTTTGAAATCAGCCATTCCACTGTCCGGAAGATAGTCTACAAGTGGAGGGCTTTCAAAACAACTGCCAACATGCCCAGGACTGGTCGCCCCAGCAAGTTCACCCCAAGAGCAGACCGCAAGATGCTAAAAGAGGTATCCAAAAACCCTAAAGTGTCATCTCGAGAACTACAGCAGGCTCTGGCTACTGTTGATGTAGAAGTACATGCCTCTACAATCAGAAAGAGACTGTACAAGTTTAACTTGCATGGGAGGTGTGCAAGGAGGAAACCTTTGCTTTCCAAGAGAAACATCGAGGCCAGACTGACATTTGCCAGCGATAAAGTTGACAAAGACCAGGACTTCTGGAATAATGTTCTTTGGACAGATGAGTCCAAAATTGAATTATTTGGACACAACAGCAGAGGACATGTTTGGCGTAAACCAAACACAGCATTCCAAGAAAAGAACCTCATACCAACTGTGAAGCATGGAGGTGGAAGTGTCATGGTTTGGGGCTGCTTTGCTGCAGCAGGACCTGGTCAGCTCACCATCATAGAATCCACGATGAATTCTACTGTGTATCAGAAGGTGCTTGAAGAACATGTGAGACCATCAGTTAGAAAATTAAAGCTGAAGCGGAACTGGACCATGCAACATGACAATGACCCAAAACATACTAGTAAATCAACCAAAGATTGGCTGAAAAAGAAGAAATGGAGAGTCCTGGAATGGCCAAGTCAAAGTCCAGATTTGAATCCCATTGAGATGCTGTGGGGTGACTTGAAAAGGGCTGTACGTGCAAGAAACCCCTCAAACATCTCACAGCTGAAAAAGTTCTGCATTGAGGAGTGGGGTAAAATTTCCTCAGACCGATGTCGAAGACTGGTAGATGGCTACAAGAACCGTCTCACTGCAGTTATTTCAGCCAAAGGAGGTAACACTCGCTATTAGGGGCAAGGGTGTCCTATCTTTTTCCTCAGTTAGAATAGGCATTTTTGTAGAATGACATTTACAGAAGATCTTGAAAAGACTTTTCTTCAGTTTTCTTTGTTTAGTCGGATTACTTTAATCTCTCTGTATTGTTGAAACGGAGATGAAATAACCATTTATTAAAAATGTTACAAAAAACCACATGCTTTCAAAGGGTGTCCTAATTTTTTCACAAGACTGTATTTTACTATCCAGACCGGAGCGTTCCTCCCAGGGTGGCGCTCTTTTTCACCTCCCTGCTCCCTCTTTCTCTTGTCCCCCCGCATTTTTTATATGTATTTTATATTTGTCATATTATAATAAAGGATTTATTACATTCATTATCTGGCGCTTTGGCTCCTTCTTTCTGTTTTTACTGATATGTGCACTCGGGAGCTTTTGCCGAGTTATTCTACAGGGGTGTGATTGTGGGTATACTGGGTGGGCACGGGCCCTCCCTCCCCCCCTCTCTTCTTTGTGGCACCCCTGGGGTCGCCCTTTTGTTTTCTATATTTTAAACTCAGCAAAGGTGCATGGTCAGAATTATCCTTCATGCAATATTTAAAGTTCTCAATAATGTTTAACCCCTCAGCTTTAAAAAGTGATAATTTTCCAGTGAGTGGTGATGTTCTGTAAAACATGAATACTTCCAGATAGTTGGGCTCCTCATCTGCCATTTTTTCCACTCTAAGGTACTTATCTATTTATCTAAGTTCGTTTTCCTCCACTTAACAAATCACTAGTCAGATCACACATGGAGTACTGTGTACAGTTCTTGGCTCCTGTGAACAAGGCAGACATAGCAGAGCTGGAGAGGGTTCAGAGGAGGGCAACTAAAGTAATAACTGGAATGGGTGGACTACAGGACACAAAAAGATTATCAATATTAGGGTTATTCAGTTTAGAAAAAAGACGATTGAGGGGAGATGTAAAAACTGTATAAATATATCAGAGGTTAGTATAGAGATCTCTCCCATCATCTATTTATCCCCAGGACTGTGACTGTGACAAGGGGACATCCTCTGCGTCTGGAGGAAAGAAGGTTTGTACACAAACATAGAAGATGGGGAGTTCACTAAAAGAGTTCAAAAGGGGCCTGGATGTATTTCTGGAGTGTAATACTATTATAGACTATAGCTACTAGAGATAGGCCGTTGATCCAGGGAGTTATTCTAAATGTCTGATTGGAGTCAGGAAGGAATTTTTCCCCTAAAGTGGGGAAAATTGACTTCTACCTCACAGGCTTTCTTTGCCTTCCTCTGGATCAATTTTCAAAATAACAGGCTGAACTGCACGGACAGATGTCTTTTTTCAGCCTTATAAATAGAGATGAGCGAATTAAAAAAAAAAATGTATTCTGTCGGTTCGACAAATTTTCCACAAAGATTATATTCGATCCAAATATATTTGTGGTGAATCACGTTAAAAAACAGTTGTTTCAAGGCTGCAGAGAGCCTATATACAGCCAGGTCCATGAATATTGGGACATTGACACCATTCTAACATTTTTGGCTCTATACACCGCCACAATTGATTTGAAATGAAACAAACAGTTTGCATATGTGCCTCACACTTGTTAAGGGACCAAAAGTAATGAGACAATTGGCTTCTCAGCTGTTCCAAGGCCAGGTGTGTGTTATTCCCTCGTTATCCCAATTACAATGAGCAGATAAAAGGTCCAGAGTTCATTTCAAGTGTGCTATTTGCATTTAGAATCTGTTGCTGTCAACTCTCAAGATGAGATCCAAAGAGCTCTCACTATCAGTGAAGCAAGCCATCATTAGGCTGAAAAAACAAAACAAACCCATCAGAGAGATTGCAAAAGCATTAGGTGTGGCCAAAACTATTGTTTGGAACATTCTTAAAAAAGAAGGAACGCATCGGTGAGCTCAGCAACTCCAAAAGACCGGAGGACCATGGAAAACAACTGTGGTGGATGACCGAAGAATTCTTTCCCTGGTGAAGAAAACACCCTTCACAACAGTTTGCCAGATCAAGAACACTCTCCAGGAGGTAGGTCTATGTGTGTCAAAGTCAACAATCAAGAGAAGACTTCACAAGAGTGAATACAGAGGGTTCACCACAAGCTGTAAACCATTGGTAAGCCTCAAAAACAGGAAGGCCAGATTAGAGTTTGTCAAACGACATCTAAAAAAGCCCTCACAGTTCTGGAACAACATCCTATGGACAGATGAGACCAAGATCAACGTGTACCAGAGTGATGGAAATAGAAGAGTATTGAGAAGGAAAGGAACTGCTCATGATCCTAAGCATACCACCTCATCAGTGAAGCATGGTGGTGGTAGTGTCATAACGTGGGCATGTATGGCTGCAAATGGAACTGGTTCTCTTGTATTTATTGATGATGTAACTGCTGACAAAAGCAGCAGGATGAATTCTGAAGTATTTCGGGCAATATTATCTTCTCATATTCAGCCAAATGCTTCAGAACTCATTGGATGGTGCTTCACAGTGCAGATGGACAATGACCCAAAGCATACTGCAAAAGCAACCAAAGAGTTTTTTAAGGGAAAGAAAAGGGATGTCATGCAATGGCCAAGTCAATCACCTGACCTGAATCCGATTGAGCATGCATTTCACTTGCTGAAGACAAAACTGACGGGAAAATGCCCCAAGAACAAGCAGGAACTGAAGACAGTTGCAGTAGAGGCCTGGCAGAGCATCACCAGGGATGAAACCCAGCGTCTGGTGATGTCTATGCGTTCCAGACTTCAGGCCGTAATTGACTGCAAAGGATTTGCAACCAAGTATTAAAAAGTGAAAGTTTGATTTATGATTATTATTCTGTCCCACAACTTTTGGTTCCTTAACAAGTGGGAAGCACATATGCAAACTGTTGTAATTCCTACACCGTTCACCTGATTTGGATGTAAATACCCTCAAATTAAAGCTGACAGTCTGCAGTTAAAGCACATCTTGTTCGTTTCATTTCAAATCTATTGTGGTGGTGTATAGAGCCAAAAATGTTAGAATTGTGTCGATGTCCCAATATTTATGTACCTGACTGTAGTGATTTAGAACACTGTTCCTTGCAGTAACACCCATAAAGAGTCTGCTGTGGTAGTAAAACAATACTGTAAATCAGTATGACACTAAGATGACAGGCATCGCTCTTAGAATCACTGCACACTTCACTTATTTGGGCAGTTATGGGGCCAAAATTGACCAAATAACTCAAGTGTGAACCCAGTCTTACATGTCAATGTTAGCACAAGGTATAAAGAATTGTGCAAAGGCCCAAGATCCTACTACAGAGTGAAAGAGCGCACTACTTTTACACGTCATCAGCTGATTCCAGATAGATATCTACAGAACCTGTTCTATAAAATGCTTTTACAAGTAGAGCCCCCCTGACAGTGGAGAGGGTGTTAGGAGTAAGTTTGTGTTGACGTCACTAATTATTTTGCCCTTTCTCTGATCTGTCAGAACAATAATCCCCAAAAACGGATCCTGTCTGCTGAGCATCCGCCTTCACTCTGTCAGCATTTTGTCAGTAATCCATCAGTGTTGCTAAAGCAAAAAAACAAAACAGGAGTGGATCCAAAACAGAGATGACAAGTGAATGGAATATTTGCATGTCTTCTGTGTTTTATACCCACTCTTGCTTTTGACTACCACATCATAAGCCAATTCTGATGCAAAATAGGGACCATGTCATACAGGCCTTAGAGTTGCTACATAGACAAGATCCATGGTGCGTCTCATTTTTCCTTCCTTTCCATCAGAAGAAGGGTCAATCGAATGATGATGTCAGACAGGCCAAAAGGCAAAATAGTGGCCCAGTCATAAAGTTGGGAGGGAGGGCAGCATGAGGATACCACAGAGTGGCTTAGTGACATAGTGTTGACGTGGCAGCAGCATAAAAAGACCACAGAGTGGTAATGTGGCAGAAGCATAAGGAGACCACAGAATGGTGAGGTGGCAGCAGCATGATTAGACCACAGAGTGGACTAGTGACACAGTTTTGAGGTGGCATCAGCGTGAGGAGACCACAGAGTGGTGATGAGGCAGTAGCCTGAGGAGACCACAAAGTGGCCCAGAGACAGAGCGGGGAGGTGGCAGTAGAATGGAGAGACCACAGAGTAGCCCAGAGATATAGTGTTGAGGTGGCAGAAGCATGAGGAGACCACAGAGTGGTGAGGTGGCAGCAGCATGAGGAGACCACACAGGGGCCCAGTGACATAGTATTGATGTGGCAGTAGCATGAGGAGACCACAGAGTGGTGATGTGGCAGCAGCATGAGAAGACCCCAGAGTGGTCCAGTGATATAGTGTTGAGGTGGCATCAGCATGAGGAAACCACAGAGTAATAAGGTGGCAGCAGCAGTAAGAGAACACAGAGTAGCCCAGTGACAGAGTGGGGAGGTGGCAGCAGCATTAAGAGACCACAGAGTGTCCCAGTGACATAGTGTTGATGTAACAGCAGCATTAGGAGACCACAGAGTGATAAGGTGGCAGCAACAGGAGAACACAGAGTGGCCCAGTGACATAGTGGTGAGGTGGCAGCAGCATGAGGAGACTACAGAGTGGTGAGGTGGCAGCAGCATGAGGAGACTACAGAGTGGCCTCAGTGGCAGAGTGGAGAGGTGGCAGCAGCATGGGGAGACCACAGAGTGGTGATGTGGCAGAATTCATTAGAAGACCACAAAGGGACCCAGTGACAGAGTGGTGATGTGGCAGCAGCATGAGGAGACCACAGAATGATGAGGTGGCAGCAGCATAAGACGCCCACATAATGGTGATGTGACAGCATCATGAGGAGACCTTCACTGTCCCCTGGCAGTAGAATACAACCTTGATTTGGACTTTTGAATGTTCCTGACTACCAAAGATTGTATTTCTGGCAGACACTGTAACACCTAACCACCATATTTCATAGCCGAACATAAAATGGCATTCTTCTTGTTCTGCTAGAGCACCTCTCTGCCCGCTGCAGCACTGATTGACTCATCTTCTCAGGATCAGGTGAGCATCCTTCTTCTTATTTGCTAGTGCTTTTTCCCACTGACATGTTCAGTAAAATGGTGCTATGCACTGTTTTACTGGATTTGTCAAAAACAAACCTGAAAAAGTTTTGATTTGTTTGTCAGCCAAAAATTTGCAAAGTTTGTAACAAACCTGGTTCATGATGAAATGGTTCACTTATCTTTAGTGTATGAGTCATCAGGTGTATGCAGCTATGCTGTTTGTGTATGTCAGCTGTGGATCCCACCATTGTCTATGAAAGTAGACCATTGGGGCAACATACAACGATCTATTAACTTGTATATTATATTACAATCACATCCTGTGATATTGCAAGTTATAGTTGTGTGCTGTGATACTGTACTATAATCCATACTGTTACATGGCTGCACTGTTTTTGTAGTTTGTTAGAAGAGACATGCCCACATATAAATTATTTAGGAAGGCTGCCCCACAGGGCTAACTGCCTATCTATTGCTATTTGGGGAATAGGGGAGGGTCATCTGGTGTAGTGAGGATGTGAAGGATTACCAGGGAAGAGCGCTAGTTGATCTGTGGAGCAGAACAAGATATCCAGAGCAAGCTGCATTCTGGAAATTATACCATGAACTCAAACTACACAGCAAAAATGAATAAAGCCATCACAAATAATGCAATATACTTTATATTTTTTTATTATCATGCAGCAAACATTTGGCAATAGTTATTTTTTTCCATAAAATGTCAAAAGCACCAACAAAATGCTTAAGAAAAATGAATAATTAAATAAAAACACTATGGATGAAATCACTCTAAGGGTTTCAATGACCTTTTTGTAAACTTTTGCAGTTTAAATGTTGCTTCTGCAACTGTAATATTTGGTGCTGTTTTTGCATCATCAGTGTCAGCCGAAAGTCTATGGAAAATAGAACAGAACTAGGCCATCTTCCAGTCATGCCCCCTTTGTTTGTGGATGTGCTGGAGATAGAGATGGATGAGATGAAGATAAACCCTCCTTTTGAAATTCCTCTTTGGCTAAAGCCGTAACAAAAGACTTAGTGCCTTCCTTACCAGAAATTGTGGAAAAGATATTGCAAGAAAAGATTAAACAGGACGTAGAAGAAGATAAGATACATTTAGACAAGGTGGAGGAATTTAAACATAAATTATTATTTGTGGAAGATGGACTGGAATCCTTACATGTAAAATTGCAAGAAGTCAATAAAGCAAATGAGGGGATGAAAGAAAAAGTAAATGATTTGGAAAATCGGACAAGGAGAAATAATGTAAGAAGAATAGGTATTCCAGAAATATATAATAATAATGCCCTGAAGGATTTGGTTGCTGTTCAGATTCCCAAGAAATTGGGATTGGACAAGGTTCTTGAGCGAGTTTATAGGTTAAGCCCATTAAGAGGTATCCAAGACAGAAAAACGGCCAAGAACAGTGATAGCCAAGTTAATGGATTATAGCGATAAACAAACATTATTAAAAACATATGGACAATCTAGGGAATTGCTGTTCGAGGACAATTTATTTATTTTTTTCTAATTTTCTCACTTTGCTCTCATCAAAGAGAAGACTTTCTAATCTAAGCTCATTTTGGTTTAGCAAAATGTGAAATTTTCTCTCAAATATCCAGAGCTGCCGAAGAATTTAGTTAAAAATGGTTCTGTTTTTTTTTTTTTTAAAAGGAGGCTAAGAAATTTGTAGAGTATTTAGGTATACATCTATAATTAATGTATACCTAAATGGCATGGGGAAGGGATAGAGTTTTTTTTTGTGTATGAAAGGTACAATATATAATGGTATGAATAATATATATTAGTCAGGGACCGATCACATGTTTTTTTTTTTGAACACTTAAGGATTATGGGAGTTATACTATACACCATGACGGATTTGAGGAGGAATAATACATACTTAAAGGAGTTTTTAACACAGAGATGTGTTTTAGTTTTTTTCTTCTTTTCTTGCTCTCTTTGTTATATCTAATGCTCCTGCAAAATTAAGGGATTTCTTTATAGAGGGTATTTGATATGTTATAATTGTATTTTGAGGAGATAGATGATTGAAAAGGAAGGTTAGGAAAGCTTATATTAATGGTTAATATGGTACCTTCAATTCTGGATGATTCTAAAGAACATACAACTTATGTGTGACTTTGGGACTGTTAGGAATAATATCCTGGAATATTAAAGGTTTATCTACTCCTATTAAGAGGGACAAAATACTAAGGCATTTAAATAGATTAGGAGCACATATACATTATTATAGGATAAATATTTGAATAAGAAAGAAATGGATACATTATGTCAGATGTGGGTGAGCTCTGCCAGGGGGATCCGTGTAACTAGTGAAGAGGTGGATTGATTATTTTGCTTCATAAGAAAGATAATTGTCAAGTGACTAAAATAGAAGAACATCCAACAGGTAAAGGATTTAAAGTAGATTTAAAGATCGTTAATAAATCTGATTATATTTAATAGTTCTGCCCCTAATAATCCATGAAGGGAAATGTGACTCCATCTTGTCTTCTCTTCCATGTACAGAATTGTTATAATATCTCACCCACGCACTGTTTCGCATCCCCCCTGCTGTGAGTTAGGTTTCCTTATCTGTCCCAGGACAGATTCTGGGAATATCCTAGAACTAGAACAAATGTTCTAGTTTCATTCAGGGTCATTCGGCACAACTGCGTACATTCTTATATGTGATGTATTACATACCATAAAAGGATGTTCCGGTAGTATCTGTATGAGCACCAATGTTTATCTTTTATGATTGGTTCAACGCTGTTGTTATGCAAACTTTTCTACTGCCTATATAAGGCCAAGTTATAGCATATTAAAGTTAGAATATTTCTCAGTAATACTTGTGTGTGTGTCTATTATTGCCAACTGAGAAACATCAAACCAAGGTGGTCATAGAGGTCCAGAAAGGTCCAAATCCTTTCAGTTTGGGGGCTCTGTCCGGATAGAGAAGGCCATCCTCGTGTCCGGTAAGAGAGACATCCCTTTTGTCCACTGCCTGGTCCGAGGGCACTGGCCACATCTCTACCCGTGAGTTTTTATTATGTATCCGGGATACATTGTTAAGCCTTAAAAATAAACTACGGGAGTTTATAATAAGTACTTGGAGTACTTTCATGAATAAGGCCGGCACTTGGAGTGCCATGCACGGCATAGAGTCTCGGGGAGATCTATCCGTAAGTTGGTTTGTGTCAGGGACACACCATAGGATCTCCGGGAGATCTATTTACTTTATCTAACTGTCGACAGAGATTTTTTAGTACCAGGGGTACATGTAAGAGAACAGTCTCAGAGAGACTGACCTACCTTGGTTTGACGCATACCTATATTTAGAGTATACGATACATAGAGTGTTAAGATTCATCTGTTTGTGTGAGAGCTATTTTTCTGGTGGTAAGTGTAAGAACATATCTCACTGTAATATTACCACTCTGTCATTTGGTGAATTTTCTTACTGTGGGCGGAGGAAAATCTAAGTGTGAGTTTCCCCCTCCCAATTAGGGACTACAGGCTGCAAATAGTGACAGCCTAGTTCTCTTTCCCAATCTCGTATTGATTGTAAAGCAGGGTGTTTTCTCATGGACCTCAGACGAAATACAAGACTTTGAGAAACATTTATATGAGAAGGAGGTAGTGGGATGCTTTGAGATCAGGAAGATACAGACCCCCACACATAGTTACAAAAGTTCAGGAGCCAAAACCGTGAGTAAACAGAGACAGCCGACACATTTCTCAGTTGCTGTCAGCCATTTACTGCAGATGCTGTCTGTTTCAGCGTGATAGACTTGAAAAATGCTTTCTTCTCTATCCCGGTTGAAAAGTAGACCAGACTCTTTTTGCTTTTTCCTTTGAGGGTCGTCAACTCACCTGGTGCAGGATGCCCCATGGATATGCTGATTCAACTGTAGTGTACAGCATTGTCCTCCAAGACAGTTTAAAACCATGGCACCCCCTCCCCCAGGGTTCTTTACTCTTGCAATACGTGGATGATTTGTTATTGTGCAGTCTGTCAGAGGAGGCCAATGTAACAGATGGTTTATCTTTGTTGAAATGGTTGTCTGAATGTGGACACAAATGATAATCTATGTGAAAAATAATAAAGAATATTTAAAAGAAAAAAGGTGTCACACAAGAAAATGCAATGGTGTAAAAAGCAAGTTGAATACTTGGGCTTTGTTCTCACAAAGGGAGAAAGGAGAATCAGCACAGAAAGAGTCCAGTCTGTTGCGGGCCTGGTCACCCCGCACACCAAGAAAGAAATGCTATCTTTCCTTGGTATGATAAACTACTGCAGACAATGGATTCCTGATTGCTCCTACTATGACAATGTAATGAGACAAGCCACTCTGGCAGACATGCCAGATCTCATCAGGTGGTCTGAGGAAATGTTTAATGCATTTGATTATTTGAAATGTTCTTTAATGACAAGTCCAGGTTTGGGCCTCCCTGACTACAAACTCACATTCCACGTATATGCTCGACAAAATTGTAAAACCATGGCGGGTGTGCTAACACAGTATCACGGAGGCAAGTTACGTCCTTGTGCCTTTTTTCTCAAAGGTGGTTCTGGCATCCGTCCAAGGAATGCCGGCTTGTCTGAGATCTCTTGCAACCTGTCCTATGATGGTTGAGCTTGCAACGCCACTCACAATGGGACATGAGACTATCCTGTACACCACACATGATGTAGTAGGCCTTCTCAAAGGCATACACACATAGCACATGTCCGCACAGAGACTATCTGGATATGAGATTCTACTCCTCAGCAATCCCTCCCTCCAATCAAATACGCAACACACACCTCAGGTCCAGCACCTATCTTGAATGCTCTATTAGGACTTAAAGGACCTGAGGATCACTTGACAGAGGCACATGATTGTATACACGCCATACAACATGAGACATCACCCCGCTCTGATTTACAATCTGTACCAATAGAAGGGGCTCCTGATGTTTTTGTTGATGGATCCTGTAGCAGACCAAATGACAACACTTATCATGCAGGATATGCTATTGTTATGGTACCCGATGTTGTCCTGGAAGCCAGACCCATCAAATACCAATCTGCACAAGCAGCAGAATTAATTGCACTCACGAGAGCATGCATACTACATGAAGGCAAGCCAGTCACCATTTACACTGACAGCAGGTACGCACATGGAGTGGTTTGGGACCATGGGGTCATTTGGCAAAGGAGAGTATTCATTGCAGCTGATGGTAAGCACATCTCACATTCACAACTTGTCATACAACCTTTAGAAGCCATAAGATTGCCCTCACAAATTGCAACTGTCCACTGCAGGGCGCATACTGGTGGTAAAGATCATGTGTCCCAAAGCAATGCCCTGGCAGATGCGAAGGCCAAGAAGGCTGCACTGATGGCCCCGGCCACACATTGCAAATGGTGAAATTAGTACCTCCTTCACTTGAGTTAACTCAGATGCTTGTGGATCTCCAGTCCTCAGCTAATGACGATGAAAATGCTGATTGTTGTTACCCAATTCTGCAGAAGAATCCTAAGACTGGATTAATCTGCAAAGAGGGGAAGCCATGCATACCACAAAACAGCGCTCCTGTGGTAGCCGCGACCCGCACAGCAGTACTCACGGTAGGAGCACCTACTTGGATCCACGCCACCAGAGTGAAACTGGTAAAGGAGGCACCCCAAAAGGAGGTAATAACAGGGACAGACAGTCCTGACCTCGAAAAAGGACAAAGTGAGGTACTAACGGGATCAGTCAGCTCTGACCTCCACCAGGATGCACTCCCTCAATTCTGGAAGAAGGCACAGATGGTCCACTTGGACTGTGGGATTACTGATGATCCTAATGACTCTGCCGGGGGATAACAAAGCTGAAGTTGATATAACTCAGAAAGGTGGAATCACTACCTTCTGGTACAATTCCTCCAGTACTCACGTGGCAACTTACTCCTTCTGTTTATGGAGCATAATGAAGTGCAGTCCTTCCACGAGATGCGGCAACCACTATAAGAATGGACATACCCTCAGAAACAAACAAACCCCCTCAAACCCCGTATCTTAACTTTTAACAATATGAGAGCAATATCTGACCCAACATATGAGGAGGCTCTTGCAGCAGAAACTGGGTTCTCTGATGCCAACCTATGGTTAGAAGGGATAAAGTACAGTGCAGCTTCAGTAAATAAAAGCAATTGTTATATATGTGGGACCGCTAAGCCTCACCTAGGTACTGTGCCCTTAATATTGCCCTCTAGGGCAATATGAGGAATGAGGGTTGAGGAATGTTTTTTGCAATTATTCTCAAATTTATCTAGTAACCAGTCTGCATGTGAAGAATGGAAGCAAAAATACCCACTCCCCGCCCTGATGCAGGTATACATATCTATCCTGGTAACTATACCTGCTACAGAGGGGGAGATCAAGGAAGATCCCTGGGTAATTTCACTGAAGGATACTGTGCAACTTACAGTGAAACAGATACCTCCCTCACACAGAATCAAGTATACTCGATTGGAGATGTATATTGGATCTGTGGGGATGGAAAGATAAGATCTAGACTAGAGGGTTCCTGGAAAGGTAAATGTGCCCTTGCTAAAGCCATCATGAACATACATATCTTCACTGAAAATGAAAAAGACACCAACACACATATACGCAACCGTCATCCCCTCCCAAAAGGTAGCTTCGACCAACACGTGTATATTGATGCAATCGGGGTCCCAAGAGGGGTCCCTGATGAATTCAAGGCCAGAGGTCAGGTGGCAGCAGGATTTGAATCCATAATTCCCGACATAACAATCAACAAAAATGTAGACTGGATCAACTATATTTACTATAATCAACAAAGGTTTGTAACGGATGCGTTACAGGGTGTAGCAGAACAGTTACAGCAGATTCCATTATGACATTTCAAAACCGCATGGTACTCGATATGATACTTGCATAAAGAGGTGGTGTCTGTAAGGTATTGACAGACCCCTCATCATGCTGCATGTTCATACCCAACAACACCAGCCCTAATGGTAAGGTCACACTGGCAATAAAGTAACTCGAGGATTTATCAATCGAGCTCAAAAGAAACTCAGGTATCGATAACCCTTGGGATCAGTATTTTGGCTGGTTCCCTACCTGGAAACAGGCACTTGTACAGTTGGGAATCATTATCCTGATAATTATTATAGTAATAGCAATAGTTGCAACATGTATCATACCATGTGTACGGAAACTGATAATGAAAGGAGTATCAAATATGTCATTTTATGAGACTCTGCTGCCTAATCCTGAAGACAACTCACATGAAGGATATAGAAAATATCTGGCGGTATACAAGGAAAAGGGCAAGGGTAAGAACCATATTATCTAGTAAATTTGGTTCTAAGAGGGGATTGAAGGGAAATGTGACTCCATCTTGTCTTCTCTTCCATGTACAGAATTGTTATAATATCTCACCCACACACTGTTTCACATCCCCCCCGCTGTGAGTTAGGTTTCCTTATCTGTCCCAGGACAGATTCTGGGAATATCCTAGAACTAGAACAAATGTTCTAGTTTCATTCAGGGTCATTCGGCACAACTGCGTACATTCTTATATGTGACGTATTACATACCATAAAAGGATGTTCCGGTAGTATCTGTATGAGCACCAATGTTTATCTTTTATGATTGGTTCAACACTGTTGTTATGCAAACTTTTCTACTGCCTCTATAAGGCCAAGCTATAGCATAATAAAGTTAGAATGTTTCTCAGTAATACTTGTGTGTGTGTCTATTATTGCCAACTGAGAAACATCTCCCCTGACGTCAGTGAAATCAAACCAAGGTGGTCGTAGAGGTCCAGAAAGGTCCAAATCCTTTCAATCCAGGTATATAATAATTCTTCAAGTCTTTAGAGAATCAGGTTAGTTTAGACTTTCACAATATAAGGTGTTGGCAGGAGATTTTAACTCGATATGGAATGTTAAAATGGATAGGTCCTCAATAAATAGATTATATAATAAGGAAAATAGATTTTTTTGGGGTATTTTCTTACTTAGAATTCCATTCTATTAAAGTAAATTGGGTCACATTATAATGCCACACTTAACCAATGGACAGGTGATATATTTTATAATAAAGGAACTAATTTTCTAAGCCTAAATAAACAAACTTGTGCACTTACTACAAATGACATAAATGTAAATAATTTCCTTATGGTGAATGTATGGTGAGAACTGAAGATCTGAACTTGCTCCATACAAGGCAGATGCTAGCTGTGAAATATAAGTGAACCCGGTCATAATGACAGAGATCAGAAATAACTCCCAGCCTGGTCATTTCACACCTTAAATGCAACAGTCAGTAACGTCCATGAAATCCGAATGGTTACTCAGAGAGGCATTAGGTTTTCTTTGTCTTCAGAGCCCTTGCAGCAAGATTGCTGGCTTCTATTTGGTTGCGCTGGAATATGTGCAATGTAAAAATAAAAATTGTCCCAATCTTTAGGTAATTATATGTCAGTAAGTTCTCTCATATGCCATTTGATATATCACAATTTTTTTTAGACATTAGACACAAATTCAGCATGAAAATGGCTTCTCTCCTGTGTGGGTTTTTTGATGTTTAATAGGAGTTGATTTCTCACTAAACACTTCTCACTTTCAGGACAAAAAAATGGCTTCTCTCTTGTTTAAGTTCTCAGATGTGTATCAAAATATTTTTTGTAACTAAAACATTTCCCACATTCAGGACATGAATATGGCTTCTCTCCTGTGCAAATTCTCAGATGTGTTTCAAGACTTGATTTATGATTAAAACATTTCTCAAATTCAGGACATGAATAAGGCTTCTGTCCTGTGTGGTGTTTTTTTTTCATGGTTAATAAGAATTGATTTCTCACTAAAACACTTCCTACATTCAGTATATGAAAAGGGCTTCTCTCCTATGTTAGTTCTCAGATGTGTATCATGAGTTGATATGTGACTAAAACATTTCCCACATTCAGGACATCAAAATGGCTTCTCTCCTGTGTGAGTTCTCTGATGTTTAATAAGACTTGATTTCTCAGTAAAACATTTTTCACATTCAGGACATGAATATGGCTTCTCTCCTGTGTGAGTTCTCTGATGTTTGATAAGACTTGATTTCTGACTAAAACACTTCCCACATTCAGGACATGAAAATGGCTTCTCTCCTGTGTGAGTTCTCTGATGATTAATAAGACTTGAATTCTCACTAAAACACTTCCCACATTCAGGACATGAAAATGGCTTCTCTCCTATGTGAGTTCTCAGATGTGTATCACGATTTGATTTCTCACTAAAACACTTTCCACATTCAGGACATGAAAATGGCTTCTCTCCTGTGTGAGTTCTCAGATGTGTATCACGACTTGATTTCTCACTAAAACACTTCCCACATTCAGGACACGAAAATTCCTTCTCTCCTGTGTGAGTTGTCAGATGTTTATCAAGTTTTTTTTTGTAGCTAAAACACTTCCCACATTCAGGACATGAAAATGGCTTCTCTCCTGTGTGAGTTCTCTGATGATTAATAAGACTTGAATTCTCACTAAAACACTTCCCACATTCAGGACATGAATATGGCTTCTCTCCTGTGTGAGTTCTCTGATGTTTGATAAGACTTGATTTCTGACTAAAACACTTCCCACATTCAGGACATGAAAATGGCTTCTCCCCTGTATGAGTTCTATGATGATTAATAAGACTTGATTTCTGACTAAAACAATTCCCACATTCAGGACATGAAAATGGCTTCTCTCCTGTGTGAGTTCTCTGATGTTTAATAAGACTTGATTTCTCACTAAAACACTTTCCACATTCAGGACATAAAAATGGCTTCTTTCCTGTGTGGGTTCTCAGATGTGTATCACGACTTGATTTCTCACTAAAACACTTCCCACATTCAGGACACGAAAATTCCTTCTCTCCTGTGTGAGTTGTCAGATGTTTATCAAGATATTTTTTGTAGCTAAAACACTTCCCACATTCAGGACATGAAAATGGCTTCTCTCCTGTGTGAGTTCTCTGATGTTTAATAAGACTTGATTTCTTACTAAAACACTTCCCACATTCAGGACATGAAAATGGCTTCTCTCCTGTGTGAGTTCTCAGATGTGTATCAAGATTTGATTTGTAGCTAAAACACTTCCCACATTCAGGACATGAAAATGTCTTCTCTCCTGTGTGAGTTCTCTGATGTTTAATAAGACTTGATTTCTCACTAAAACACTTCCCACATTCAGGACATGAAAATGGCTTCTCTCCTGTGTGAATTTTCGTATTAAAAGTTGTCTCATATTCTGAACATGGATATGGTCTTTCATCTTTGTGAATGCTCCTGTGCATATAAAGGTACGATTCATTTTCAAAATCTTTCCCATATTCAGAACTCACAGACATTTCACCCAGTGTATGTCCAGTGCTATTATTGACAATCTGTGATTGATTATCTTCTACTTTATAAGAGGGAGATAAAATTAGACATCTATGGAAACCTCTTATCCAGTCTTTACCTGAAAAAAGAAATAGTGCAAAGGTGTAAGAAATATCTCAGTAACATAAAGTCAACTATACTTATATCAGTGAAATCTGCCAAAGTTAGAAACATTAGTTGCTAATTTTAAAAAAAATCTAAACACTAATTAAAGGAAGTGGTAGGTTGTGGTGGCTCACTAGCAAGTAGTTAAGGTATGGTGCTGCAAGCTCATATAGAGGGAATCACCCCACCCTCTCTTAAAGGCAAATGTAGTAATAGAGTAATGAGCGAGCACTCATACACTTGGCTACCAAATTGACATGTGCAGAAAATATTTATTATATCCCCTTAAAATACAAGTAATAAAATTTATAAGAACAATGTAGCAATAATATACAACATTACAATCACATATATTGTGGTAGATATGATCAACACTATATTCATATGACTCAATAGTGTCGATAAATTCAATAATATATATCACACCAAGAAACTTCAAGTATATGCTGTTATTTGGGAAAGAGGGGGTATTATCTTCTAGCGCTCTATCCCAATTTGGGAAACTGAATGTCACTGAAAATGTTGTAGGTGTATTCACTGGGAGCGCAATATGTTCATAAAGTGTCCACAGGAATCCTGATAATGTGAAAAGTCTCTTATAGCATATCCTTTTAAGCTCGATATGAGCTTTGGATTGGAGAAAACTTTAAATCGATGTTTGGCTTACCGTCTAGCGTCTGCTGTCTCCCTATTGCTTCAATGGAGCTTTAAATATTTGCTGGCTTATTCAGTCGCTCCATACAGCAAGCTGGTTTAAATTTCGCAGGAGTTCCAAAGATCGCAGGAGTTGCCACTCTGTTCCGCAATTTCCTTTGGTGCAGCTTTCGACGATAAGAATAGTTAATCCTTTACTGTAGAGATTTTCTTCTGTATGGCCATACAATTTTATCGGAGGCTTTTCAATGCAGGTACATCACTTGTTTCACACTGAGGAAGGGAGAGTGAATCTACCCGTAACGCGTATGGTGAAACAAGTGATGTACCTGCATTGAAAAGCCTCCGATAATATTGTATGGCCATACAGAAGAAAATCTCTACAGTAAAGGATTAACTATTCTTATCGTCGAAAGCTGCACCAAAGGAAATTGCGGAACAGAGTGGCAACTCCTGCGATCTTTGGAACTCCTGCGAAATTTAAACCAGCTTGCTGTATGGAGCGACTGAATAAGCCGGCAAATATTTAAAGCTCCATTGAAGCAATAGGGAGACAGCAGACGCTAGACGGTAAGCCAAACATCGATTTAAAGTTTTCTCCAATCCAAAGCTCATATCGAGCTTAAAAGGATATGCTATAAGAGACTTTTCACATTATCAGGATTCCTGTGGACACTTTATGAACATATTGCGCTCCCAGTGAATACACCTACAACATTTTCAGTGACATTCAGTTTCCCAAATTGGGATAGAGCGCTAGAAGATAATACCCCCTCTTTCCCAAATAACAGCATTTACTTGAAGTTTCTTGGTGTGATATATATTATTGAATTTATCGACACTATTGAGTCATATGAATATAGTGTTGATCATATCTACCACAATATATGTGATTGTAATGTTGTATATTATTGCTACATTGTTCTTATAAATTTTATTACTTGTATTTTAAGGGGATATAATAAATATTTTCTGCACATGTCAATTTGGTTGCCAAGTGTATGAGTGCTCGCTCATTACTCTATTACTAATTAAAGGAAATTAATTTTCTTATTCACTACAGAGGGTGTGGAATAGGTTAAAGGAGATACTTAAAGTTCCCGGCCCGCTTGCTTTCACCCCCTTGTGGAGGAACGAGGGGCTAGAGGAATTTTGCAAAATTACTGATTTTGGTTATTGGACACGTAAAGGCATCAGTAGGGTGTCTCACTTATTTTATTTAGGTCATTTTAAGTCACTGTCAGAATTTGGTTTAACCGATACTTCACCATTAGACTTATTTATGTATGCACGCTTGAAACATATATTCAAAGCCTCTATGAATAGGGGCCGTATTTATCCACAAGAGAATATTTTCTTTGATTACTGTGATGCCCAGAAGGATGTGAAGGTGAAGCTATCTAGCTTATACGCTAAATTTCGTAGAGCACTGGCAATTGTAACGCCTTTTAAAAGCCCAAGTAGATGGGAGCAAGAGTTGAATTGCTCTCCCCTACAGTGGCCCACTATCTATAGGAACGTGAGAAGGGCGACAGTTTCCAGTGCTCATAGATTAATCCAATTTAAGATTCTCCATAGACTGTATTATACGCCTAAAACCCAGGTAAAATTTCCCCAAAATAGGGATCGGGCCTGTTGTTGCCCTAAATGTGGATATGTGAATGTGAATTATGTCCATTTGCTCTGGAGCTGCAGCAAAGTCAGGAAATTCTGGGATGAGGTTTTTCTTGCTTTACAAAAGGAATCCTCAATGAATTATAACCCGGGGATCTTGATAGTAATCTTTGGTGATTATGGCTCAGAAACAGAAGTTCCCTCGTATGTCAGACGGATCTGGATGAGAGGATTGATGGTTGCAAAGGTTATATTGGTCAGGTATTGGGGCGCTGCCGCCCCACCCTCGTCAAGGGAGTGGGCTCTATACTTTCAGCAAATTAAAATATATGAAGAGATTGAAAGGAATCGGAGAGATGCACGCAGAGCCACGTAGAAATCAGCTATTTGTGTTTCGTGCTTTTTTTTACTGAACTGAGGGGAACGACAGCCAATGGGGGGGGGGGGGTTGCTATAGGAATGTGTATGTACACGGTTGGGATATGTGATATATTTATATATACTATACACTGAAGTGATTATTAATTGGCTATATATCAATTCTATATTTTCTTTTTTTTTTTTTTAAATAAAGATACATTTAAAAAAATAAAAATAAAGGAAATTTGTCATCAGATATTATTTAGCACATTAAACTGTTGGTAGAAAGTGCCAGTTAGGAGTCTCCAGGTGCATAGAAACTGGAGTCTTCCTCTTCTAATTAGTAAAGTGTTTTTCTTATCAGAGAAAATATCTAAAAATTGTACAAACAATATGAGTGACACATCGAATTTTCTACACAAATTTTGTTCCATAAGACATAAGTGATGCCCACAGATGACATTAGGCCAAATTTTGAGACAATTGGTGAATGTCCCCACTTTTAGAAGTGGAGTGAATTAATTACAGATTAGTTCGATTTTAAAAAGTGACTAAAAAGGTCAAATCTTCATGCCAAAAAAACGTACTTTTACTTTACTTTATTAGACATGGGCGTACACCACCTTGCACTTGCATTAAATATATTATTACTTTGAGTGATTTCATACATTTCAGAAAGCAAAGAGAGACTTAAAACTGACAACAAAACAACCGTGTTAAAGATTTTGTGGTTCCATTGTGCCTCACACTGGAAAACACCGCCAGGCTGGAATCTAGGTTGAAGGCAGCTGATCTATAGAGCAAGAGCAATAAAGACATGGACTCCAAACTTATACAGAGTTGGATCTAGACTTTTAAAACCCAGAAAAACAAAGACATTGACTTAGAACTTGTTCAGACTTCTCAAGATATCAACAGTCTTAGGCTACTTTTACACTTATGTGGTTTTTTTGAGGTAGTGTGATCCGGCAGAGGATATCAATACCAGAAAAAGACAAAAATAAAATCAAAACAGATCCATTTAAATCTGCTATTTAAATCCTCTGCTGGATCTCAATAACAGAATTAACAATGCAAATGTGAAAGTAGACTGACAGAGACTTCAGAAGAAAACAGTGTTGCATAAAAGCTGTTACACAGCCCAGTTGTGGCCACACAATTCAGACAGAACATCACTGATAGAACTCAGGAACTAAATGACAAGACTAACAAACACACAGACAAGAGGAGCAGATTCAGACACAGACTAAATATTGTGCATCCTTTATTGAAGAACAGGGTGGAGACATATTTGCATAGAACAGGGTAGGTTGCCTAGAACACTACAGATGCCAACATGTTTTGGACATAGGGGTACATTTATTAAGCCAGGGCTTTTAGACGCTGGTCTTAATAAAGCCCTAAGCTGATGGTGGATCTGCCTAAATTATCACTTTGGTGCATATGGCACCAGTCTAAATGCCTAAAACAGATGGCCCATCCCCTCCCTCACCCATGCCATGCCCACAATTTTAGAACTGGAGTGAGTGGGGTTAAGTCACAGATAGTGGCGCAACTGACCGTTGTGCTGCCTCTTGCGTCTGAGATATACCTAATTTAGTCATATGTCAGCTTAGTAAAGGACCCCCATAGTGTCCCTCCTCATAGAGGCCAGAATGTAAAGAAAGGAGGCAGTTATGCACTGCCACACTGAAACATAGCCCTAGATACAGAACCACAATATCCAGCAACCAAGTCACGCTGTTTACAAAGGTGAACAGACATATAACACACTTCAAATTTAAATCTCAATAGGTCTATGAGAACCACAGAAAACAGGTAAGACATCTAGAAATGTAGTTTACACGGCAGCCATTAAGATAAACTGGTATCTATCTTATAGAAAGCTTGCGTTCCAAAGAACAGAAGCAGCATGGGCAGCAGCTGACTGGCATTGGTTGCTAAAGATATGTCTACTTTTCGCCAATATCCCCAATGTTTAATGGTAGCTTCATGCAGTGGCTTATTAGTAAAATTATAATATTAAAAATGATTTTGCTCTAGCAAATTCATAAGCTTCTTTATTTTTCATATTAAACTTGATTTCCAATTTCTGTGCCCCAAATGTCCCCATAATAACACATTACCCCCAGTGTATTAAATACAATCTGCCTAAATCATCAGACACTGTTATTGGTTCAGAGCAAGGAGAGAACGTCTAATACTCCATCTACTGCTCCGAGAAACATAAGATACCACCAGTTCTGCTTGAAACAGATGCTGGGGAAGCATTATACAGAGTATATGGGATTTTTCTGTGAAGAGTATTAAAGATGTTCCATTGTCTCCTGCGTTGATATCATCTGTTTCTTTACACTACTATAACCCACAAACCCTACGCTGTCTGATGCATTCCATATTTACAATGGCACTTGGCCAGGCTGCCATTTTCCACATTTTATGTGTGGTCTCTAATTTCAAAATTAATTTTAGTAAATTACAAGCTGGAAATCCATTTCAAGTAAATTTTTGGGACCAAGTATAGAATAAAATGAAATAAATTTGCTCACTTGATATTGATGTTTGTTATTGGCTCCCGCTCCACAATTCACCCAGCAATTTGCTTCTATCTGCTGACAAGCTTTTTATGCCAACTCTTTGGCGATCTAAGGATCATCCTACTATACAACAGCGGTATTTAAAATTTGTTGATTTCTACAGATTTGAAGAAATGGGAAAACCATTCCAAACAGACCCAAAAATACTTTACTGCATGCGCTTTTCTGGCATTTTTTGTGCCATTTTTTCTGATGCTTTTTTCCCATACAGTGAAATAGGTGTAAAAATATCACACAAAAAAAATAATAATAACTTCAGCATGCCTTACTTTTAAAAAAGCAAGAAAAAAATGCCACCTAAATAATAAATGCACCATCAGCAAAAAGAAAAAAAAGCTTGTGTGTCCTACTATTTATTTATTTTTTCCCCCAAAGATTTTAAAATGAAATCTGGAGCTAAATGTGTATATGGCAAAGAAATGTGTGCAGTAAAATCAAATCAAACCAAAGTGGTTATAATGGCTAACAGGACGAGTCTGCAGAGAATTTTGTGACATATTTCCAAATGTTAACCATCCTTTAGAGATTTTAGAATAACATAAAAATGACTACATTTATAGCAGACTGAAGATGAAATAATGTGCACCAAATATCTGCAACTAGAAATTTCATAAATGGAGACAAGAATTTACTAGAACAAAGGGCAGGACAAAAACATCACAATTCCTTCCTACTGTTTGAGACTTAGTGAGTCGAGCAGAGCAAAGGTTAATTATTTTTGGCGATCAGGCTGGTAAATGAGGTGCACTTTATATACTCTAACAAACCTGCCACATTATTAGACACATTTTAGACACAAACCTGTTAATACTTCTGCCCCACTGTTCCTTATACACAACACAGATTACAATATCTTATAATTCCTTCCACTTAGAATCAGTTCAGTGACACTTACCAGACATGGACCCTCCACACACTCAGGACGTGACACTCAGTGTCTTCTCATCAGCAAGTCAGTGATCTGAGTATATTCCCTTGGTGAATTCCAGCTTTCTGAGCCATGTTCGGTATTTTATACCCCTTGGGTGGCTATAGCTATCAGCTCCTCCTCTCCCCCTCAGGAGACGCCCAGTCTCATTTTCATAATCAATGCAATCTTTCATCATCATATGTGGCTTCTGTCATTACCATATACAATGAAAGAATAATGGTGCCTCCTCCTTATCAACCAGTTTAGCATTTTCTAGCCTCCTGAGATGGTCCTTCATTTACACATTGTATTTGCAGGGTAGAGACCTATTGTTCACACTCCTATTTAGCATCTGTAAGAGATTCCTGGGATACTCTGAGACCTTTTCATATGAGAATCAGTGTAAACAATGAGCATTTTACATCTTGATAAGATACATTCCATCCATACATACAACCAAGTGACTCTCCATCTATAAATCACATATATGAAATACTTCATATTGCATCAAGTATAATAGATCAGAAGACTTTCAATATTCAAAGGTTCATAATTTGTACAGATTACAACTAGTAAATCTATGACAACTTTACATGAGTATTTGTTGTTTTAAGGTTGTCAGGCTTACACTTTTCAGTTCTAAACAATACAATTTACTGACAGAAACTTGACAACAAAACCATGTATAAATGTTCCTGTTCCATGAAAATAATTTAGTAGCAATTATTACATTCACAGACATTTCTATTTTTCTGTTTGTTCTATCAGACAACTAACAGATTTTATATCACATTCGATTTTTTAATATATATATTTTTGGTATGACACAATCACTAGAAGGTCCACATTGTCTGCTGTGTAATTCACCTGTGGTCATCACCATGATACACTTTCAGGCTATCCTCACTGGGCTCTCATATATCTGTTGCTTCATCACAGGTTCGGAGACTGTAGACCTCTTCTGGTCATCTGCTTAGATTTTATCTGACTGTACTTATTCCTTCATTAGGAGCCATTTACACCTCTGAGTCCATTTTTATAGTCCATAAAAATATCTGATGCTTCATAACAAGTGATCAACTTATAGAACAAAATCATATATGATCATTGTTTCATTATAGATGTTTCTGCTGTGCTCACAGTCAGACTCTGACTGGCCCACAGGGGTACAAGTGAATCCCCCCCAGGGCAGTCTGAGGACTTTTTGTATACTACAAATTGCAACCTGTTTCACATTCTCTAATAGCTCAGTGTGTTATTAGGTTGATTCCCGAGCAAAAGGTCACTGGTTCGAATCCAGGAGCAGCCATGAAGAAGATTTCCCAAGAAAAAAGAGACAGCATCATCCAGCTCATCCACAGTGGTATTCCGGCCATGAAAAGTGCTAAACTGCATTATGTGAGGGCCATGACATTTGGAAGAATATGAAATGAAGTCTGTCCATCCAGTCCAAAGCCAAGATGAAGGGTATGTCCAAGAAAAATATACGAGTCAATAGGTCGGCTCATCACAAGTTCTATCAGTTCTGGCACTTCAAACACAACAGTAGAGATGGCTCGTATGCTTCATAACAGTGAGATCACAGATGTCCATGCAAGCACCATGCAATATACATTTCAGAAGTCTGGAATGGTAGCCCGAAAAAAGGTGAAGAAGCCTTGACTTTAGTATAGAAACATAGAATGTGTCTGCAGATAAGAACCATTTGGCCCATCTAGTCTGCCCAATATACTGAGTACTATGGATAGCCCCTGGCCCTATAGAAACATAGAATGTGTCGGCAGATAAGAACCATTTGGCCCATCTAGTCTGCCCAATATACTGAGTACTATGGATAGCCCCTTATATCGTCATAAGAAGCATTGAGTTTGCAAAAAAGTACGAACAGTGAACAGTAGAAGATTGGAAACAGGTAATTTGGAGCGATGAGACAAAAGTCAATAGACTGGGTTCTGGTGGGTTTAAATGGGTCTGGAAGAAACAAGGGAAAAGGGGTCTAAAAGCTCGAGAAATTGAAGGAACTGTCAAACTCAGTGGAGGAAGCCTGATGATATTGAGTTGTTTCATAGCTAAAGGTGTTGGATACTTGACCAGGATCGATGGTCTCAATGTTCAGCTCTATGTGAGTACCCTACAAGACAAATTACTTGGTACAGTCAAGTACTATGGGTATTAAAAAGACAACATAGTGTTCCCAGCAGGACAGCATATGTCAAGATTGGCAAAGAAATGGTTCAAGGAACCTACTGCTGTAGTTATCCTCAGTAATGCTTGATATATAATCAGTGTGGAATTGCCGGTCACTTTGTCCCTCACTACGTGCTACGTGTGACTGCCTATGCCGCTCGTGATGCTCCCTAATCTACTCACTGACCCTGTCTAAAAATAGTGCTACACTAATACACCCCTCCCGACATGTTTCGCCACATGCGTGGCTTTGTCAGGGGAAGTGGGGTATAGGCCATATAAGGAGCATCACGAGCGGCATAGGCAGTCACAGGTAACACGTAGTGAGGGACAAAGTGACCGGCAATTCCACACTGATTATATATCAGGCATTACTGAGGATAACAACAGCAGTAGGTTCCTTGAACAACAGCAGTTAACACACAGACAAGAGGAGCAAATTCAGACACAGACTAAAAATTGTGCATCTTTTATTGAAGAACAGTATGGAGACATTTTGCATAGAACAGGATAGGTTGCCTAGAACACTATAGATGCCAACATGTTTTGGACATAGGGGTACATTTATTAAGCACAGTCTTTTAGACAGTGGTCCTAATAAAGACCTAAGCTGATGGTGGATCTGACTAAGTTATCACTTTGGCGCATCCAGCACCAGTCTAAATGTAAGACAGCTCCCAAGCTGTCTTACATTAAGACCATTTTCTATGCCTAAAACAGATGCCCCATCCCCTTCCTCACCCATCATTTTAGAACTGGAGTAAGTGGGGTTAAGTCACAGATAGTGGCTCAACTGACAGTTGTGCTGCCACTTGCGTCTGAGATATGCCTAATTTAGTCATAGTTCAGCTTGGTAAATGACCCCCATAGTGTCCCTCCTCATAGAGGCCAGAATGTAAAGAAAGGAGGCAGTTATGCACTGCCACACTGAAACATAGCCCTAGATACAGAACCATCTAGGCCAGTGCGACCCCCCCCCCCTCCCTCCCCAGTATTAAATGTGACCAATGCGGCCCCCCTCCCTCTATATTCATTGGTGGCCAGAGCGACGCCCCCTCCCTTCCTCCCCAGTATTAAATGTGACCAATGCGGCCCCCCTCCCTCTATATTCATTGGTGGCCAGTGGGTATTCCCAGTATTAAATGTGACCAGGGCGGCCTCCCCTCTTCCCCCAACCTAATTAAAATCACCCCCCCACCAACGATGGGGGGGTGATTTTAATTAGGGGGGGGGAAGAGGGGAGGCCGCCCTGGTCACATTTAATACTGGGAATACCCACTGGCCACCAATGAATATAGAGGGAGGGGGGCCGCATTGGTCACATTTAATACTGGGGAGGAAGGGAGGGGGCGTCGCTCTGGCCACCAATGAATATAGAGGGAGGGGGGCCGCATTGGTCACATTTAATACTGGGGAGGGAGGGAGGGGGGGTCGCACTGGCCACCAATGAATATAGAGGGAGGGGGGCCGCATTGGTCACATTTAATACTGGGGAGGGAGGGGGGGTCGCACTGGTCACATTTAATACAGGGGAGGGAGGGGGTCTGCCCCCTCCTGCCTGGCAGCACCTGATCTCTTACAGGGGGCTATGATTCGCACAATAATTGTGCGGATCACAGCCCCCTGTAAGAGATCGGGTGCTGCCAGGCAGCAGGGGGCAGTCATGTACACAGTTCTTTTAGTATATTCTAACTTGAAGTGTCCCCATTACCATGGGAACGCCTCTGTGTTAGAATATACTGTCGGATCTGAGTTTTCACGAAATGAAAAATCTGATCTGTAAAAACCAGTTATGCAGACGGATCCGTTCTGAACGGATGCAAGCGTTTGCATTATAGGAGCGGATCCATCTGTGCAGACACCAGACGGATCCGCTCCAAACACAAGTGTGAAAGTAGCCTAACAATGCAGTTACATAACACAAATCTGCATACCTAATTATATGCTAAATAGTTTCAAGTCCAATTTATGTATGAGATAGCCAAGCTAATTGTCTATAAAATGGTGGTAGTCTCACATTCGATACTGTAGTGGATGGTGAGATATGGAGCCTGAAAGTCAAACGTTCAAAACATTGTTACCCTTTGTGCTCGTCAGTGTAGATTGGCAGATTACAGCACCTCAACTAGCCTAAGTTCATTAAAAAAACTAACAAAAAAAACTACGCGTAGAATATTTAGAAAGCTTCTCAGTTTATTATTATAGACACATTCAAGTAGTTGGGATGACTTATAGGTACAGAGGCAGGATACCCAAAATCCTCCTTTCCCAGGAATCTGACTTCTCAAACTTGCTGCAGGGACCCTATAATCAATCATCTTATAACATCTTGCTGCTGTGTGAGCAGGTAATATTTGGATATATCAGTGTTGTTAAATTTCACTGGTGGGTCCTAGGCAGCCCAGTCCAAGACTGCTCACAATCTATGGCTGTAAGCAGGAAGATAATGCTCATTTCTATACTATTACAGCCCTATGATGCTATGGGCTCAAGAGCTATGCCCATGTCCTCACATCCTAGAGCCAGCTATTTCATACAAAGGTATAGCATTGGCCCAAAGGCCTGTCATGTATAAGTGCCTATGTGGTCCAGTCATTGAAAGGGCTAAATAGGTATAATGTCAGTTTTTCTTACCACTGTAGTGACCACCAATACGCCTTTTTATGGCAGTCACTACGGGGATGTAAGTTGGGTGACACTTTTTACTGTGGCCCAGTCAAAGAGCTGCACGAGTCCCCCATGCAACGGGGAGTGGGGACCCCGCTCTCACATGAGAGCCAGGGACCGTCAGGAGTGCTGATACGGACTGTTTAACGCTTTACATGCTGCAGGAAATGGAGCCTGCCGCATGTAAAGTGCTGACAGAGGCAGCGGACTCCCTCTCTTTTCCATCGGCACCCTGCAAATGCGATCGCGGGATGCCGATGCGTGTAAAGGCTGGCTGGGGTCTTATGAAGGCCGTAAAAAGTAAAAAGACAGAATTGCTCATTTGTTATTAGTTGCCACCGAAAAAACTTAATAACAAGAGATCAAAAAGTATCATTTACTCCAAAATGATACCAATGAAAAATATCATCCCACAAAAATCACCCCCACACAACTGTATAGAAAGAAAAAATAAATAAAAATGATAGGTCTTGGGAAGCGGTAATGCAAAAACTTTTTTTTCCTTTAAAAAAAAGGGGTTTTATTCAGGGCCAGTGCAAGGATTTTTGCCAACACAAGCAAAGCTAAATTTTGGCGACCCCCTCCCACCCCCTCGCAGCTTATTTGGCCCTGATTCCGTCTGCAGCAGCTGGCTTCTCCTCTGTCTGGTCCTGGTATCTTCTCTCTGCTTCAGACAATCGCTGGTTTGAGGACCGTATTTTTTGCCCTATAATACGCACCGGCCCATAAGATGCACCTAGGTTTTAGAGGAGGCTAATAAGAAAAATATATTTTCTATTACACCTCAGGTCAGACCAGCAATCAGACCCCCAATGTTAATCAGACCTCAGCTCACAGCCCCATTTAAACCCCCAATGTTAATCACACCTCAGATCATGCCCCCAATGCCTCAGAACAGACCCCCATGTCATCATCCCCCACTGTCAGCCATCATGCCCCCATGTCAGCCATCATGACCCCATGTCAGCCATAAGCCGCCCATGTCATCCATCAGTCCCCATACATCATCCGTTTCCATTGTCAGCCATCATGCCCCCATGTCAGCAATCAGCCCATATTGTCAGCCATAATGCTCCCATGTCAGCCATCATGCCCCCATGTCAGCCATCATGTCCCCATATCAGCCATCATGTCCCTATGTCAGCCATCATGCCCCATGTCAAAGAGGAAACCGGCTGCACGGGAGAGGAGCAACCGCCAACGAACAACAAATCCCAGCAGCTGTGTCTTTGCAAATAGGTTTCTTTATTTCATTTCAAAATCCAGAAAGTGTCATATAACCAGGACGCGTTTCAGCGTACAAGCCTTTCTCAACAGGTACATCCAACAATAAATCACAAGCTATATATATAACAAGTACCGCCCACAAGGACGTCCTCACCCTAAGTGGGTGGTATTTTCAAATATGTCAATCAAATAACAGCAACAAATAACAGACATTTGGTAGAGGTTGTTTCCACCTTGTTGGAGAGTCTATATATCTTCTTCACAAGGTAGAGGTCTAAAAAGGATACATAAAAGTATATTGATTAAGTGTACGCATATATACACATCATAAATGCATGACCTCCTGTTTTTGAGATAAAAAATAAAATTAAGGGGAAGGCAGAACAATTTGTGACATTAGGTGTGATTGACCAACATCTTTGCAAGTTTTTGATTAATCATACCCCAAGAACACCAGTATTATATATATTACCAAAAGTCCATAAGACTTTGATTGATCCCCCAGGACGCCCCATTGTGTCCTCAGTGGGATCCATCTCATCCCCTCCAGCAGTCATCCTAGAAAAAGTTTTAACCCCTTTGGTAAAAATCACTAAGTCGTTCTTGTGGGACACACCCTACTTTCTTAGGATAATTGCTGAATTGGGCCCTGTTCCCCCTGACAGCCTCCTGGTGACCATTGATGTTGTAAGTCTATACACTTCAATCGGTCATCAGGAGGGTTTACAAGCTGTTTCGGCCCTATTGAGTAAAACTAAATACACAGCATTGGAACAAGATTTTTTCTTACAATTGTTACACCTTGTTTTATATGAGAACTATTTTCTATTTATGGATACGTTCTACCTCCAGAAGGGTGGTACCGCAATGGGGTCGAATGTGGCCCCGCCCTATGCTAATATATTTATGTCATCATTTGAAGAGAACAATATATACAATACTGAGCTATACCGCAATAATGTAATTGTCTGGAAAAGATTTATTGATGATATTTTTTGCATATGGGCGGGGCCACATGAGATCCTATCGGATTTCATGCATCATTTGAATACTGTGTTTGATGGCCTTCAATTTACAGTTATATCTGACACCAATATGGTGAGCTTCCTGGACACGAGAGTCATTAAGGATCAAAAAGGGTTTCTTTCTACAGCTCTTCATTGTAAGGACACGGACAGAAACAGTATACTCCATTTTAAGAGTGCCCACCCACTGTCCCTTAAACAAGCCATCCCTAGATCCCAATACCAACGAGTGAGACGGATAGTCTCTGATCCAGTTATGCGAGACATAAGAATGGCTGAAATGACAGAGAGATTTCAGGAGAGGGGTTATCCGCAGTCTGTCCTCATGAGGGCTAGAGAAGGGATAGAGGGTGATATAGGCCCACGAGAGAGAAGTAAGATGTCCAGGATTGCGTTTATCCACAAGTTCCATCCGTTCAATGTAGGCATTGACAATATATTTAGGAAACACTGGCACCTGTTGGGTAAGGCATACCCTCAGGTCGATGAATTCAAGAGTCTGCCCCTTATCTGTAACAAAAAGAACCCGAATTATTGTGATAAAGTAGTCCATGCAGATTTGGGTAGCACTAAATTGATGTTGAAACAACAGCGGATATCCACACTACGGATGGGTACGTTCCCCTGCCTGCATTGTCTACAATGTTTCCACATAATTAAAGGTCCCTCATTCCATCATCCACACACGGGCAAAAGCTTTGGAGTAAAAGTTTTTTTTACTTGTGAATCAATGAATGTAATATACCTTATCAAATGCCCTTGTGGCTTGCTATATGTGGGTGAGACAATGCAGGCAGTGAGGGACCGTATCAGAAAACACAAGTCCGATATTAGGACAAAAAATATGATGTTGCCAATCCCCAACCATTTTGACAAATTGAAACATACTGTAGCACAACTACGGTTTCAAGTCTTGGAGCAGGTGGAGAGACCAAGGAGAGGGGGGGACATTAAGAGACTTCTCCTTAAACGGGAGGCCTTTTGGATACACACCCTTGATACACTGCACCCAAGGGGCCTGAATAGAGATTATGAGGTCATGCATTTATGATGTGTGTATATGCGTACACTTAATCAATATACTTTTATGTATCCTTTTTAGACCTCTACCTTGTGAAGAAGATATATAGACTCTCCAATAAGGTAGAAACAACCTCTACCAAATGTCTGTTATTTGTTGCTGTTATTTGATTGACATATTTGAAAATACCACCCACTTAGGGTGAGGACGTCCTTGTGGGCGGTACTTGTTACATATATAGCTTGTGATTTATTGTTGGATGCACCTGTTGAGAAAGGCTTGTACGCTGAAACGCGTTCTGGTTATAGGACACTTTCTGGAACTTGAAATGAAATAAAGAAACCTATTTGCAAAGACACAGCTGCTGGGACTTGTTGTTCCATTATGCCCCATGTCAGCCATCAGAGCAAATAAAATAAAATAACTGACCTCTCTTGCTCTAGGACGCCGCCGCTCCTCACCACCAGCGCTCTCTCTCTTGTTCCTGGTTCTCGGCTGTCAGCTGTGAAGGCTGCGCACGGCGTGAGATCACATGGTGCGCAACCCTGCACAGCAGACAGCCGAGCGGAGGACCAGGAAGCGGCTAGTACAGATCCTTCACAGCTTCCCGGTCCTCCGGTACTAATGAAGCGCTTCCAAAAAGCGCTTCATTAGTATTCGCCCCATAAGACACAGGGGCATTTTTCCCTCACTTTGGGGGGAAAAAATTGCATCTTATGGGGCAAAAAATACGCATTAAGGCAGCCGCTTGGTCTGCTATATTATAGCGCTGGGCCTGGTTTTATTGCAAAAAAGTAGTAAAATGTAATTGTATTTGCTATTAGAGTAATCACACTAACCCAAAGAATAAAGATATTATGTTATTTATACAGAAAAAATGTACGCAGTAAAATTTCTAACGTATTGCTGTTTTTCCCATTTCCCTCCCAGAAAGAGTTAATTCAGTTATTCAGTTTTTCAGCTTATGTGTACCCCAAAATGGCGCCATTAACAACTACAACTTTTCCTGCAAAAAAGAAGCCCTCATACAACTATATACAGTACAGACCAAAAGTTTGGACACACCTTCTCATTCAAAGAGTTTTCTTTATTTTCATGACTATGAAAATTGTAGATTCACACTGAAGGCATCAAAACTATGAATTAACACATGTGAATTATATACATAACAAACAAGTGTGAAACAACTGAAAATATGTCATATTCTAGGTTCTTCAAAGTAGCCACCTTTTGCTTGGATTACTGCTTTGCACACTCTTGGCATTCTCTTGATGAGCTTCAAGAGGTAGTCCCCTGAAATGTTTTTCACTTCACAGGTGTGCCCTGTCAGGTTTAATGAGTGGTATTTCTTGCCTTATAAATGGGGTTCGGACCATCAGTTGCATTGAGGAAAAGTCAGGTGGATACACAGCTGATAGTCCTACTGAATAGACTGTTAGAATTTGTATTATGGCAAGAAAAAAGCAGCTAAGTAAAGAAAAACGAGTGGCCATCATTACTTTAAGAAATGAAGGTCAGTCAGTCAGCCGAAAAATTGGGAAAACTTTGAAAGTAAGGGCTATTTGACCATGAAGGAGAGTGATGGGGTGCTGCGCCAGATGACCTGGCCTCCACAGTCACCGGACCTGAACCCAATCGAGATGGTTTGGGGTGAGCTGGACCGCAGAGTGAAGGCAAAAGGGCCAACAAGTGCTAAGCATATCTGGGAACTCCTTCAAGACTGTTGGAAGACCATTTCAGGGGACTACCTCTTGAAACTCATCAAGCGAATGCCAAGAGTGTGCAAAGCAGTAATCAAAGCAAAAGGTGGCTACTTTGAAGAACCTAGAATATGACATATTTTCAGTTGTTTCACACTTGTTTGTTATGTATATAATTCCACATGTGTTAATTCATAGTTTTGATGCCTTCATAGTCATGAAAATAAAGAAAACTCTTTGAATTAGAAGGTGTGTCCAAACTTTTGGTCTGTACTGTAGATGGAAAAATAAAAAAGTTATAGCTCTTGGAAGGCAAAGATGAAAAAAGAAGAAAAAACGCTTGGTTGGTAAGCGCAAAACAGGCTGGGCACTAATGGGTTAAGTAACTGATAAGAAGCCCTACAATTGTTAAAAAGTAAAAAAAAATATATAACATTTTTGGGGAAAAAAAACTTCATTAGTTCTATTTTTTGCAAACAATTATATTGTTATATAACAGCACTCACCTGCCCACCGCCTGGGAAGCACAGAAGTGCCTGGAACACGGCATGCTTGTACAAATCTGTACATGGGCGTTTCTACCGCTTGAGAGGTAAAGGCTGCCATCTTTATTGGGAAACTGGATTTCATCTTCTTTTTCTGAATTATAATGTTATGTAACAAAAAAAACAAAAACAATGTATATAATTGATATCACTCACGTGTCAAGACCCATACAATAAAATGACTGCTTTTTTATATTACAAATGTAAACAATGTAAAGAAAAAATGCCCGTATTGCCATTTTCACTTCTTTACTCCCAAAAGAAAACACAGTAAAAAGTGATTAAAAACTTGTGTTTACCCTAAAATGGCACCAATGGAAACTGCACCTCGTCTCACAAAAATAAACCATAGAGCAAGGGCCCTCGAATGTAGGGGTACAAATTTTTTTTTAAAAGGTTTTATTGTGCAGGAGATATATAAACTATATCAATTTGCAATTTTTATATCCACACTGATTCATAGAATAGTTATTATGTCACTAATACTACTCAATGAACACGGGAAAACCAAACAATCATTGCAAAATTATTGTAAAACGTTTTTAAAAGTTATACATTTTGAAATGCAAAGGCGAAAAGGAGAACAAATAGCTGTGTCCTCATGAAGCAAAGTAGGCTTCTTCTTTAAAGGGGTTGTCCAGCCAATAATATTCATCGTTAGGATAGCTTATCAATATCTGATTGGTGGGGGTCCGACTCCTAGCACCCCTGCTGATCAACGGTTAGATGAGGAGGCGCCGCTCCTTGCCAGCGTCGCTTCCTGGTCATTACACTACACGTTGTCTCCAGTGGAACGACGGGTTAGTGTAATTACAAGTACTAGCTCCATTCACTTGAATAGAGCGAGTACTTCTAATACACTGCACTTCCAAGATGAAGTACAGTGTAATAAAGAGGAAGCGGTTCACGCAAGGAGAACCATCCCCTCTTCAAACAGCTAAACAGCTGATCGGCGGGGGTACCGGGAATCTACCCCCAGCCGTTCTGATACTGATGACCTATTCTGGACAATTTAAATGACCATGAAATCTAATAAATGATAAAGAAATAAAACTATCATTGAGTGAAATTTAAATAAAAATAAAAGTTTCAAAGATTTGCCTCCATTGCTCCCATGTAATGTGTAGATGAGGCCGCACCTTGTGTATTGTCTACCACATTCACAGAGACGTGTGATTGTCCACATTACAATAGTGAGAGATCCTCACCTGGACATTAGCATCACAATGACAACTACTCCCATCATTCAGGTGACGACTTCCCTCCCCCAGATAACAGTCCAGGGGTTTTGGGGAAAAATGAAAGAGAAACTTAAGATTTGATTCGGGGAGGTAAAAAAAATCTAGGATAGGGTTGGACACTTTGGGGCACAGGACTTTGTTTTCCCTCCTGCATAACGGAAACCAGACGGATACGTTATGCTTGCACATAGACTTCTATTATGACGGATCAAAATTGAATGCCGTTTTGCATTGTATCAGATAATTCAGTTATATTCCGTTAAAACACTGTTACAACAGAACCTATAACGGAATTCAAGTGTGAACCTGCCCTAAGATGGAATTGTGGATACGAGGCTTCCTCTCAGTTACTGCTTTGTGGGAAAATGATAGATATGAAGCTGGTTTATCACAGTCTGCTGATTTCTGGAAGAAACAGGGCATAGTATTAGTGACATCAGGGTTTTAGTCATTTTCACAGATGACTTATTGTTGGGTGATAATTGTTTTTTATGGTATCTACAGGTACAATATTCGTTTTCAACACAATCGGACTTAGACCTTTTTGAATTAGAACAACATGGGTTATTTGATACATTGATTAATAGTAAATCAAGAAAATATTATTGACAAAGTTTTATTTTTGGATGGACAAAAGAAATATGGGCTATATGGTGCAAAATATTACAGATATGTGGAAAAACTGTCAGTTCCGATCTCCCAGTTCCTTACCACTCAGTGCGCATGTATACCCATCATTGATGGCCTACGTACTGCGTCCGTCGGTCCGCCCCTAAGCGTCATGTTGCTCCGTCCTCTACTGTCGACGTCATCCGGTCGCGATAAGTGCTCCCGATTACCTCATCCTGGCGTCGATGCTCAACTTACTGACCTCACAATGGGCATCCCAGTGTTACCGCGGCAACACACAAAGACACTGAAGGTATCCAGGGTTCCATAGGAGTCCCATACCTACAAACTGTGATAAATCACATGCGTAAGGGGAACTAGATAATCAATTATCTAAATCCATACAAGTATGGATTATGGGATAATGCCCCCAGACTGTCCGGGTGATGAATCTACATATTATAATAAAGTCAGATATGTATATGATCAGGGTAACCCCTATATGTTCTAATCTACAGAGGCATAATCTGATGTCACTATACACACTCCTCATAACATAATTCTGTCCCCCCAATAACCAAAGCGGGCAGGAACATATCCTGCTCCGCCATTGTCAAAGGACAGAATTGCCGAATCCACTCCCTCAGATAATCACGGATGGGGAAAAGGCCACTGTATGTAAAAACAATACTAGCATTGTACACCCACAAAGAACTCACACAACCCAAACTTAATCTATTGTGGCAACATTGAACTCAATGTTTAATCCATGGGGTTAGAGTGACTTCAGATTGTATATCCATTTGAGTTCTCTTTTTCCTCAAAATCTTGTTCTTGTCCCCTCCCCTTCGGAGATAACCTACCCCATCTATTGCACGAAACCGTAATTGATTTATGGAATGTCCACACTCAATAAAGTGCTTTGCTACAGGTTTGTCAATCATCCCTTTCCTTATTGTGCTCTTATGCTTATTGATCCGCTCCCTTATTTCCATTGTCGTCTCACCAACGTATATAAAACTGCATGGGCACTGTATCATGTAAATGACATCTCCAAATGGGATCTAGCGGGTATCTTGGGAGTGATGTTGGATAAGGCTGTGGATGAGGGGATAATCAATGATGACCTGAGTAATTACTTGCGAGTCAGCCATCCCATCACTCCCGTGATATATGTTGTCACATTCGTGACCTTCTGTCTATGCTCTCGCTGCAGCTCCGTTCCTGTGTGTTGTTTGTGGTTCTTTATGGGTTAACTCCCCTGTGTGCCTATTAGGAGTGAATCCTCTCTGCTCCATGGGTGTGGCCTCTCTGCTGCACTCACGGAATCAGTATATTTGGCTCAGTTTCCCTTAGTTCTGGTTCAGCTCTTCTAGTATGTGTTTGTCTTGTCCTTTTCTTGGTTTGTACTTTGTCTCCCATGCTGCTGACCCATGGGATCCGTGTCTGGCTATGTTCTGTGAGTTCGCCTTCTTGTTCATTGTCGTCCTTTCTTCTGTGTTTCTGTTATCAGGGTTTCCAGTTATGTTTGAGTTCCCCTGTGTTTATTATTATGTCCTTATGCCTCTGCCCTGATTTGTCTTGTCTGCCTTGTTTCGTACCTGTCTTCCCCTATTTCATATTCGTTCCTCCGTATGGAGGGTTCTGTCTCTGCGTTAGGGGTTATTCTGTTCAGCAAGCCCTTGCTGCACCTTTCTTTGCAGCAGAGTGCCATGGGCAAGGCCATGCAGTTTACTTCTGGTGGAGCAAGTCCTCCTCTGCTCACTGTCACTCCTGTTTCCTTGCTATGTACTCTTGCTTGTGTTATCAGTTGCCCTGTTTGTATTTGCCTGTCTATGTTATGTTTGCCTATGTGCCGTCTGTACCTTCTGGTACCTGTTGTCTGTTCGTTCTTGCTGTCACTGTCTAGTTCATGCCAGCCCATCACTCCCGTGATATATGTTGTCACAGTCGTGACCTTCTGTCTATGCTCTCGCTGCAGCTCCGTTCCTGTGTGTTGTTTGTGGTTCTTTATGGGTTAACTCCCCTGTGTGCCTATTAGGAGTTAATCCTCTCTGCTCCATGGGTGTGGCCTCTCTGCTGCACTCACGGAATCTGTATATTTGGCTCAGTTTCCCTTAGTTCTGGTTCAGCTCTTCTAGTATGTGTTTGTCTTGTCCTTTTCTTGGTTTGTACTTTGTCACCCATGCTGCTGACCCATGGGATCCGTGTCTGGCTATGTTCTGTGAGTTCGCCTTTTTGTTCATTGTCGTCCTTTCTTCTGTGTTTCTGTTATCAGGGTTTCCAGTTATGTTTGAGTTCCCCTGTGTTTATTATTATGTCCTTATGCCTCTTGCCCTGATTTGTCTTGTCTGCCTTGTTTCGTACCTGTCTTCCCCTATTTCATATTCGTTCCTCCGTATGGAGGGTTTTGTCTCTGCGTTAGGGGTTATTCTGTTCAGCAAGCCCTTGCTGCACCTTTCTTTGCAGCAGAGTGCCATGGGCAAGGCCATGCAGTTTACTTCTGGTGGAGCAAGTCCTCCTCTGCTCATTGTCACTCCTGTTTCCTTGCTATGTACTCCTGCTTGTGTTATCAGTTGCCCTGTTTGTAATTGCCTGTCTATGTTATGTTTGCCTATGTGCCGTCTGTACCTTCTGGTACCTGTTGTCTGTTCGTTCTTGCTGTCACTGTCTAGTTCATGCTCTGGAGTGGACCCTGGAAACTTCCTGCTGCAAAGTCTAACCCTACCATCTTTGGCCCTAGTGAATACCAGGAGTTTCTTAGTCACGCCCCTCTGGAATATTACTAGACAGTGGCGCAGTGGGGGTTTTCTCCCACTGTGCTGACGGTACATAGAGTTCATTTTTTGTGTGTGCTGCCTTCCCTGGTTTTTGTTTGTGCAATAAACTCTTGTGTGTCTGTACCTGATTTACATTTGTTTATTGCTTGATGACGCAGAGGTCTTTCGATGGATCTCTAACTCGTGACATATGTGCTACCGAAGATCCATAAAAGATTAGTGGATCCCCCTGGCCGACCCATTGTTTCGGACAGGGGTTCCATTTTCAACACTGTCTCCATCTTTCTGGACAAGATCTTGCATGTCCATGCGACCTCGACCCCATCCTACATTAGGGATACGGGTCACTTTTTGACCAAATTAATCAGATTACCTAAGAAGTTTTTGCTAGTCAGCTTTGATGTTGTATCACTATATAAATCTATTGACCATACATATGGGCTTAATGTCGTCGATGTGGCCCTGGCTAGCACAGGTCTCTCTCCGGGGGCGTGCCGGCTGATCCTCGACCTCCTGGGGGTGGTCCTGAGGAGGAATTATTTCCTCTTTGGTGACACCTTCTACCAGCAGAAGTGTGGGGTGGCCATGGGGTGCAATGTGGCCCCGACCTACGCTAACATCTTCATGGCGGAGGTCGAGGATCGACTGGTATATCACTCCAATTTCAATGAGAGAGTACTGTGCTGGTGGCGCTACATCGACGACATTTTCATGATTTTGGTAGGTAGCGCCATTGAACTAGAGGAGTTTCGCCAACATTTGAACTCTGGTGTCCGGGGACTCCAGTTCACTGTGACTATGTCAGACAGGGAGCTGCAGTTTCTGGACGTCAGGGTGTATCTGCAGGATGGGGTACTTAAAACTGATCTCTTTCAGAAACCCACTGACAAAAATACACTGTTGATGTATGATAGTAATCATCCACACAAGATGGTTGACTCGCTGCCGTGGAGCCAGTTGTTGCGGGTACACCGGGTTGTATCGGAGGATGATACTTTTGAAAAACATATTGATGAGATGTGTAGGAAGTTTACAAACAGGGGATATCCCAAGAGGTTGATTAGACGCACTAGGAAGAGGATTAGAGACACGGAGCGCAAGGACACTGTAAATGGGAGTTCCCATAGCAGAATTGAGACGAGGATCCCTTTTGTATCCATCTATGGTGAAGATAGTGGTAAAATCGCCACAATCCTTAGAGAAGAATGGCAAATTCTACATCGTGGCCTGCCCACTATCAAGAAATTTGAATTACCTCCCATGATGGCATACAAAAGGGGCCCCAACATCCATGATCAAGTCGTCAAGGCAGATCTTGGAGGAAAAAATCTAGATAGACAACTGCTCCTGACCCCCCAAAAATATGGGAATTTCCCTTGTCTCTTATGCTGCAACTGTAGTGGCATCATGAGAGGTGATAGCTTCCCACATCCATACAGCGGCCAAATTTTTAAGTTGAATGATACTATACATGCAGATCTAGAGATGTCATTTACATGAAACAGTGCCCATGCAGTTTTATATACGTTGGTGAGACGACAATGAAACTAAGGGAGCGGATCAATAAGCAAAAAATACCAAAAAGGGAAGGGATGATTGACAAACCTGTAGCAAAGCACTTTATTGAGTGTGGACATTCCATAAATCAATTACGGTTTTTGTGCAATAGATGGGGTAGGTTATCTCCGAAGGGGAGGGGACAAGAAGAAGATTTTGAGGAAAAAAAGAACTCAAATGGATATACAATCTGAAGTCACTCCAACCCTATGGATTAAACATTGAGTTCAATGTTGCCACAATAGATTAAGTTTGGGTTGTGTGAGTTCTTTGTGGGTGTACAATGCTAGTATTGTTTTTACATACAGTGGCCTTTTCCCCATCCGTGATTATCTGAGGGAGTGGATTCGGCAATTCTGTCCTTTGACAATGGCGAAGCAGGATATGTTGCTGCCCGCTTTGGTTATTGGGGGGACAGAATTAGGTTATGAGGAGTGTGTATAGCGACATCAGATTATGCCTCTGTAGATTAGAACATATAGGGGTTACCCTGATCATATACATATCTGACTTTATTATAATATGTAGATTCATCACCCGGACAGTCTGGGGGCACTATCCCATAATCCATACTTGTATGGATAGGGATCATTAATTATCTAGTTCCCCTTACGCATGATATTTTTTCACAGTTTGTAGGTATGGGACTCCTATGGATCCCTGGATACCTTCAGTGTCTTTGTGTGTTGCGCGGTAACACTGGGACGCCCATTGTGAGGTCAGTACGTTGCGCGTCGACGCCAGGATGAGGTAATCGGGAGCACTTGTCGCGACCGGATGATGTCGGCAGTAGAGGACGGAGAAACATGACGCTTAGGGGCGGACCGACGGACGCAGTACGTAGGCCATCAATGATGGGTATACATGCGCACTGAGCGGTAAGGAACGCCGGACATGGCAAGTGTCATTTTGTTTTATATTTGAGAATCAGTAATTACAGGTGTTATGTGATTATGGGGTTAACCTTCAGGAGGATTGTTGGAGACTCAGGTGAGGCACATAGGTGAATTAGATGAAGTGAACACACATTCTCATTGGTGTATTTGTGTGGATGGGGGTGGCGCACTTGTTTTTTATTAGAAATTGATGTATGTAACACAATGTGAACAGGCTTGACAAAGGCTGTGTATCAGCCGAAACTTTGCCATTTGTATTACTGCTTTGAAGTCCTAATAAAGTCGATGATGTGAGATGCTGCTGATACCGTCTGCATTTTTCTACGCTCTGGATAGGTCATCAATATCTGATCGGCAGGAGTCCGATACCCGGGACCCTTGATGATCAGCTTCCTAGGCCATGTGATGTCACCTTACATCGATCACATGGCCTAGCTATATCTCAGCCCTATTGAAGTGAATGGGCTAAGCTGCTTTACTAATCACAGCCTCTGTACTATGTATGGTGCCGTGCTTTGAGAGATGCCGGGAGCGAGAGCTCCAGTGAGCATGGCGGGTCCCTGTAACAGCTGATTGGTGGGGGTGCCAGAAGTCAGACCTCACCGATCTCATAATGATGACCTATCCTGAGGAAAGGTCATCATTATATTTATCAGGATAACCCCTTTAATACTATCAAATAATAAATAAATACATTTTCTTCTGATTGCTAGGTGGGTAATTGCTCTCTCCTCATTTTGCTCCGGGTCGGCCAAAGTTCTGGCAGATGGTAGGGGATTGTTTATTTTTGCTTGTGTTTAATTTTTTATGATTATCCAAAGAAGATGTATTGTGGATTACTTTCTGTCATTGAGTGAAACTGAAAGTTCCATGGATATGCCTCCATCGCTGCCCTGTAATGTGGAGATGAGGCCGCGCCTTGTGTATCGTCTACCACATTCACAGAGACGTGTGATTGTCCAGAAAACAAAAGTGAGAGATCCTCATCTGGACATTAGCCTCACAATCACTACTACTCCAGTCATTCAGATGATAATTTTGCTGGCCCAGATAACATTTCAGGGTTTTAGTAAAAAATAAAGCAAAAACAGAAATAACATTTACAAGCTATTCCACAGGACTGAGCACTATTACATTTACACTTTATTTCTCACAATTTTTGGGGGTTGTTTTTGGCAACTTAGAAAAAAAACATGAAATTCATACTTTTTTTAGAAGCATTTCTTTAGTGGCGTTTTCTTTGTCACACCTTTTAGCAGTTTGACTGGGTAGTTTTTTTTTGTTTTTTTTAAAGAGAAGCCAGTGGTATGACACCAGAAAAAAGCCAAATCTAGAGCATGCTGCATTCTGGAAGAGAAATCATGGACATCACAAGAAATGTAGTGTACTTCATTATTATTTATTATCGTGTAGAAAACATTTGGATTCAGCTTTTTTGCCAACAACATGTTGCAGAAAACAAATAATTAGATAAAAACACTATGGATGAAATTGGCCTAAGGCCACATGTACATGTCCGTGGTTTGAGTCCTCATGATAACTACTCTGTTTGAGGTTCGGATGCAGATTCATTCACTTCAATTGGGCTCTCCACATCCACACATCCGTTCTGCGGCCCCGCAAAAAAATTAGAACCCAAAAATTTGGATATTGTTTAATTGTGGGCTGGATGTTCCATAAAACGTGGAAAACAAACGGCCAGAATCCGTGTTTTGCAGATCCGCCGTGGGCATGAGTCAGTTTTCAGTTAGTGATTTCCATAATTGATTTTGAGCCAAAACCAGGTGCGTCTTTAAACACAGAACAGGCGCAGGTCTGTCTCTTATACTTTATCTCTGTGTAGGCTTCAATCCTGGTTTTGGCTCACAATTCAGATGGGTGTATGCTGTCCGCTAAAATGAGGATCCATTTTTTTGGCAGACAATTCCGCATGTTCACAAAAAAAGGGATTGCATTTCACATTTTTGTGTAACATAGACTTCAATGGGCCACATCTTGATTTTCACTGTCAAGTATAAAACATGTATTATTTATTTTGTGGAGCCGTGGAACAGAAGAAAAGGGCCACATTGAAGTGAATGCAACATATGGTCATCTGAATGAGCCCTTAGTGATAAGCGAAGTTTACAAAAACTCAATTCAGCTGATTCGCCAAATTTCACAAAAAAATTTCCTTCCTGACGGATTGTTTAGTCACAAAGTGCATTTCTTTGTAAGTAGCTGGCGTAATGACAATTGCGCCCGTCCCCGTCATTGAATTTCTCAGATGCCACGTTCATTGCTTATTGAGACATCTGAGATGAACAATTAGGGATTTTAGGGGTTAGTCATTTAAAAAAAATACTCATCTTATCCATTTGCAAATGGCCGCCATAATCATCTTGATTGAAGATTTTGCGCAAAATCTCATGCACGGGATGTATGATGTCACCATGCCGACCAGCTTGATCACGTTATACGTCAACATTCACAAGATTTTGCCCTGGATGTTCAATCAAGATGGTTGTGGTGGCCTCTTCGTGCTCAAATGGATGAGGTATGAATTTTTTTTACCGCCATTTCATGGAAAATTTTATTGTTACCATAAAGCATGAGGAATTTTGTCTTTGCGGCCTATTCACAATCACTAATGGAAATCACTGACCAAAACACTGACGTGTCAATGAGGCATTACTGTTATAATGATGTCTTTTCAACTACAATTTTGGTGCTGTTTTTGCAGTAAAAACATCAACTTCAAAAGCTACCTGTAAGTCTATGGGACTTCACGGTATTAGCAAAGTGTATAAGATCATAATATCATGTACACTATCATGTGGAGATCTTTTTTCTATATGAAAATTTTATAGCTTTATATATTTCATATCTCTATGTATCGATGGACTGACTGTCCTACTCTTTGCTGTATGTATACTTACACCGTTTATGTTTTAATAAAACATTATTTGAATAAAAAATATATATATTCAGACAATGGGGGAGATTTAATAAAACTGGTGTAAAGGCAACCAATCAGATTTAACCTTTCATTTTTCATAGCCTCTTTGGAAAATGAAAGGTGGAATCTGACCGGCGACCAGGCCAGTTTTCCTTTACACCACATTTGATAAATCGCCCAACATATGGGTTTTCAAATAAAAAAAATCTATTTCCCACAAAATCATTCTACATATTTTAAACTCATATCAGAAAAAACAGAAAGAAGGAACCAAAGCGCCAGATAATGAATGTAATAAATCCTTTATTATAATATGACAAATATAAAATACATCTGTAAACTATTGGACTTCCATCTAAAACCCATTGTGGAAACCCTGCCGTCTTATGTCAGAGACACCTCTGATTTCCTACAGAGGATACAGGGGATTACTCTAGATGAGGACAACATCATGGTTACGTGTGATGTAGAGTCTCTCTACACTAGCATCCAACATGTAGATGGCCTGCAAGCAGTGGAGTTTTTCCTCTCTGCTAGCAATCTACCTGGAGACTTTGCATCCTTTTTGCTTAGACTCCTTAGATTTGTGCTTACGAGAAATTTATTTTCTTTTAACGGGTCCTTTTTCCTGCAGCTCCAGGGGACAGCTATGGGGGCGGCGTGTGCGCCGGCCTATGCCAACCTGTTCCTGGGGCTGTGGGAAATGGACCTGTTCCTGTCGGATAGACATGTCGTCATGGATCGCGTCATTTTATGGGCGCGGTACATAGACAACGTCTTTTTAATCTGGCAGGGCACGGAGACACAACTTCACGATTTTTTCAAACTTCTGAACACTAACTCCAGAAATATAAAGTTGACCTATACATACCATACACATAGGGTAGACTTTCTGAATGTATCAGTGTTCAGAGATACCGGTGGTCGACTTAGGACTGATGTCTTTCGCAAAGAGACAGCTGTCAATGCGTATCTACACGCAACCTCTTTACATCCCAAGAGCACCATCTCCGCAATCCCTGTAGGCCAATTCTTGCGCATTCGTTGGATATGTTCATTGTAGACTCTTATCCCGCTGACCTCTCATATATTTTACTATCCAGACCGGAGCGTTCCTCCCAGGGTGGCGCTCTTTTTCACCTCCCTGCTCCCTCTTTCTCTTGTCCCCCCGCATTTTTATATGTATTTTATATTTGTCATATTATAATAAAGGATTTATTACATTCATTATCTGGCGCTTTGGCTCCTTTCTTTCTGTTTTTTCTGATATGTGCACTCGGGAGCTTTTGCCGAGTTATTCTACAGGGGTGTGATTGTGGGTATACTGGGTGGGCACGGGCCCCCCCCCCCCCCCCCCCCTCTTCTTTGTGGCACCCCTGGGGTCGCCCTTTTGTTTTCTATATTTTAAACTCAGCAAAGGTGCATGGTCAGAATTATCCTTCATGCAATATTTAAAGTTCTCAATAATGTTTAACCCTCAGCTTTAAAAAGTGATAATTTTCCAGTGTGTGGTGATGTTCTGTAAAACATGAATACTTCCAGATAGTTGGGCTCCTCATCTGCCATTTTTTTCCACTCTAAGGTACTTATCTATTTATCTAACTTCGTTTTCCTCCACTTAACAAATCACTAGTCAGATCACACATGGAGTACTGTGTACAGTTCTTGGCTCCTGTGAACAAGGCAGACATAGCAGAGCTGGAAAGGGTTCAGAGGAGGGCAACTAAAGTAGTAACTGGAATGGGTAGACTACAGGACCCAAAAAGATTATCAATATTAGGGTTATTCAGTTTAGAAAAAACGATTGAGGGGGGATGTAAAACCTGTATAAATATATCAGAGGTTAGTATTGAGATCTCTCCCATCATCTATTTATCCCCAGGACTGTGACTGTGACAAGGGGACATCCTGTGCATCTGGAGGAAAGAAGGTTTGTACACAAACATAGACGATGGGGAGTTCACTAAAAGAGTTAAAAAGGGGCCTGGATGTATTTCTGGAGTGCAATACTATTACAAACTATAGATACTAGAGATAGGCCGTTGATCCAGGAAGTTATTCTAATTGTCTGATTGGAGTCAGGAAGGAATTTTTCCCCTAAAGTGGGGAAAATTGACTTCTACCTCACAGGTTTTCTTTGTCTTCCTCTGGATCAATTTTCAGGATAACAGGCTGAACTGCATGGGCAGATGTCCTTTTTCAGCCTTATAAATAGAGATGATAAATGTATTCTGCTTTATAAATGTATTCTGTCGGTTCGACAAATTTTCCACAAAGATTCTATTTGATCCAAATTTATTTGTGGTGAATCACGTTAAAAAACAGTTATTTCAAGGCTGCAGAGAGCCTATATACAGCCAGGTCCATGAATATTGGGACATTGACACCATTCTAACATTTTGGGCTCTATACACCGCCACAATTGATTTGAAATGAAACAAACAGTTTGCATATGTGCCTCACACTTGTTAAGGGACCAAAAGTAATGAGACAATTGGCTTCTCAGCTGTTCCAAGGCCAGTTGTGTGTTATTCCCTCGTTATCCCAATTACAATGAGCAGATAAAAGGTCCAGAGTTCATTTCAAGTGTGCTATTTGCATTTAGAATCTGTTGCTGTCAACTCTCAAGATGAGATCCAAAGAGCTGTCACTATCAGTAAAGCAAGCCATCATTAGGCTGAAAAAACAAAACAAACCCATCAGAGAGATTGCAAAAGCATTAGGTGTGGCCAAAACTATTGTTTGGAACATTCTTAAAAAAGAAGGAACGCACCGGTGAGCTCAGCAACACCAAAAGACCGGAGGACCATGGAAAACAACTGTGGTGGATGACCGAAGAATTCTTTCCCTGGTGAAGAAAACACCCTTCACAACAGTTTGCCAGATCAAGAACACTCTCCAGGAGGTAGGTCTATGTGTGTCAAAGTCAACAATCAAGAGAAGACTTCACAAGAGTGAATACAGAGGGTTCACCACAAGCTGTAAACCATTGGTAAGCCTCAAAAACAGGAAGGCCAGATTAGAGTTTGTCAAACGACATCTAAAAAAGCCCTCACAGTTCTGGAACAACATCCTATGGACAGATGAGACCAAGATCAACGTGTACCAGAGTGATGGAAAGAGAAGAGTATTGAGAAGGAAAGTAACTGCTCATGATCCTAAGCATACCACCTCATCAGTGAAGCATGGTGGTGGTACCGTAGTGTCATGGCGTGGGCATGTATGGCTGCCAATAGAACTAGTTCTTTTGTATTTATTGATGATGTAACTGCTGACAAAAGCAGCAGGATGAATTCTGAAGTATTTCGGGCAATATTATCTTCTCATATTCAGCCAAATGCTTCAGAACTCATTGGATGGTGCTTCACAGTGCAGATGGACAATGACCCAAAGCATACTGCAAAAGCAACCAAAGAGTTTTTTAAGGGAAAGAAGTGGGATGTCATGCAATGGCCAAGTCAATCACCTGACCTGAATCCGATTGAGCATGCATTTCACTTGCTGAAGACAAAACTGACGGGAAAATGACACAAGAACAAGCAGGAACTGAAGACAGTTGCAGTAGAGGCCTGGCAGAGCATCACCAGGGATGAAACCCAGCGTCTGGTGATGTCTATGCGTTCCAGACTTCAGGCTGTAATTGTCTGCAAAGGATTTGAAACCAAGTATTAAAAAGTGAAAGTTTGATTTATGATTATTATTCTGTCCCACAACTTTTGGTTCCTTAACAAGTGGGAGGCACATATGCAAACTGTTGTAATTCCTACACCGTTCACCTGATTTGGATGTAAATACCCTCAAATTAAAGCTGACAGTCTGCAGTTAAAGCACATCTTGTTTGTTTCATTTCAAATCCATTGTGGAGGTGTATAGAGCCAAAAATGTTAGAATTGTGTCCATGTCCCAATATTTATGTACCTGACTGTAGTGATTTAGAACACTGTTCCTTGCAGTAACACCCATAAAGAGTCTGCTGTGGTAGTAAAACAATACTGTAAATCAGTATGACACTAAGATGACAGGCATCGCTCTTAGAATCACTGCACACTTCACTTATTTGGGCAGTTATGGGGCCAAAATTGACCAAATAACTCAAGTGTGAACCCAGTCTTACATGTCAATGTTAGCACAAGGTATAAAGAATTGTGCAAAGGCCCAAGATCCTACTACAGAGTGAAAGAGCGCACTACTTTTACACGTCATCAGCTGATTCCACATAGATATCTACAGAACCTGTTCTATAAAATGCTTTTACAAGTAGAGCCCCCCTGACAGTGGAAAGGGTGTTAGGAGTAAGTTTGTGTTGACGTCACTAATTATTTTGCCCTTTCTCTGATCTGTCAGAACAATAATCCCCAAAAACGGATCCTGTCTGTTGAGCATCCGCCTTCACTCTGTCAGCATTTTGTCAGTAATCCATCAGTGTTGCTAAAGCAAAAAAACAAAACAGGAGTGGATCCAAAACAGAGATGACAAGTGAATGGAATATTTGCATGTCTTCTGTGTTTTATACCCACTCTTGCTTTTGACTACCAAATCATAAGCCAATTCTGATGCAAAATAGGGACCATGTCATACAGGCCTTAGAGTTGCTACATAGACAAGATCCATGGTGCGTCTCATTTTTCCTTCCTTTCCATCAGAAGAAGGGTCAATCAAATGATGATGTCAAACAGGCCAAAAGGCAAAATAGTGGCCCAGTCATAAAGTTGGGAGGGAGGGCAGCATGAGAAGTCCGCAGAGTGGCCCACTGACAGAGTGGAGAGGTGGCAGCAGCATGAGGATACCACAGAGTGGCTCAGTGACATAGTGTTGACGTGGCAGCAGCATGAAAAGACCACAGAGTGGTAATGTGGCAGAAGCATAAGGAGACCACAGAATGGTGAGGTGGCAGCAGCATGATTAGACCACAGAGTGGACTAGTGACACAGTTTTGAGGTGGCATCAGCGTGAGGAGACCACAGAGTGGTGATGTGGCAGCAGCCTGAGGAGACCACAAAGTGGCCCAGAGACATAGTGTTGATGTGGCAGTAGCATGAGGAGACCACAGAGTGGTGAGGTGGCAGCAGCATGAGGAGACCACAGAGGGGCCCAGTGACATAGTGTTGATGTGGCAGTAGCATGAGGAGACCACAGAGTGGTGATGTGGCAGCAGCATGAGAAGACCCCAGAGTGGCCCAGTGATATAGTGTTGAGGTGGCATCAGCATGAGGAAACCACAGAGTAATAAGGTGGCAGCAGCAGTAAGAGAACACAGAGTAGCCCAGTGACAGAGTGGGGAGGTGGCAGCAGCATTAAGAGACCACAGAGTGCCCCAGTGACATAGTGTTGATGTAACAGCAGCATTAGGAGACCACAGAGTGATAAGGTGGCAGCAACAGGAGAACACAGAGTGGCCCAGTGACATAGTGGGGAGGCAGCAGCAGCATGAGGAGACCACAGAGTGGCCCAGTGACATAGTGGTGAGGTGGCAGCAGCATGAGGAGACTACAGAGTGGTGAGGTGGCAGCAGCATGAGGAGACCACAGAGTGGCCTCAGTGGCAGAGTGGGGAGGTGGCAGCAGCATGGGGAGAACACAGAGTGGTGATGTGGCAGCATCATTAGAAGACCACAAAGGGACCCAGTGACAGAGTGGTGATGTGGCAGCAGCATGAGGAGACCACAGAATGATGAGGTGGCAGCAGCATAAGACGCCCACAGAATGGTGATGTGACAGCATCATGAGGAGACCTTCACTGTCCCCTGGCAGTAGAATACAACCTTGATTTGGACTTTTGAATGTTCCTGACTACCAAAGATTGTATTTCTGGCAGAAACTGTAACACCTAAACACCATATTTCACAGCCGAACATAGAATGGCATTCTTCTTGTTCTGCTAGAGCACCTCTCTGCCCGCTGCAGCACTGATTGACTCATCTTCTCAGGATCATGTGAGCATCCTTCTTCTTATTCGCTAGTGCTTTTTCCCACTGACATGTTCAGTAAAATGGTGCTATGCACTGTTTTACTGGATTTGTCCAAAACAAACCTGAAAAAGTTTTGATTTGTTTGTCAGCCAAAAATTTGCAAAGTTTGTAACAAACCTGGTTCATGATGAAATGGTTCACTTATCTTTAGTGTATGAGTCATCGGGTGTATGTAGCTATGCTGTTTGTGTATGTCAGCTGTGGATCCCACCATTGTCTATGAAAGTAGACCATTGGGGCAACATACAACGATCTATTAACTTGTACAGTCGTGGCCAAAAGTTTTGAGAATGACACAAATATTAGTTTTCACAAAGTTTGCTGCTAAACTGCTTTTAGATCTTTGTTTCAGTTGTTTCTGTGATGTAGTGAAATATAATTACACGCACTTCATACGTTTAAAAGGCTTTTATCAACAATTACATGACATTTATGCAAAGAGTCAGTATTTGCAGTGTTGGCCCTTCTTTTTCAGGACCTCTGCAATTCGACTGGGCATGCTCTCAATCAACTTCTGGGCCAATTCCTGACTGATAGCAACCCATTCTTTCATAATCACTTCTTGGAGTTTGTCAGAATTAGTGGGTTTTTGTTTGTCCACCCGCCTCTTGAGGATTGACCACAAGTTCTCAATGGGATTAAGATCTGGGGAGTTTCCAGGCCATGGACCCAAAATGTCAACGTTTTAGTCCCCGAGCCACTTATTTATCACCTTTGCCTTATGGCACGGTGCTCCATCGTGCTGGAAAATGCATAGGTCTTCACCAAATTGTTGTTGGATTGTTGGAAGAAGTTGATGTTGGAGGGTGTTTTGGTACCATTCTTTATTCATGGCTGTGTTTTTGGGCAAAATTGTGAGTGAGCCCACTCCCTTGGATGAGAAGCAACCCCACACATGAATGGTCTCAGGATGCTTTACTGTTGGCATGACACAGGACTGATGGTAGCGCTCACCTTTTCTTCTCCGGACAAGCCTTTTTCCAGATGCCCCAAACAATTGGAAAGAGGCTTCATCGGAGAATATGACTTTGCCCCAGTCCTCAGCAGTCCATTCACCATACTTTCTGCAGAAGATCAATCTGTCCCTGATGTTTTTTTTGGAGAGAAGTGGCTTCTTTGCTGGCCTTCTTGACACCAGGCCATCTTCCAAAAGTCTTCGCCTCACTGTGCGTGCAGATGCGCTCACACCTGCCTGCTGCCATTCCTGAGCAAGCTCAGCACTGGTGGCACTCCGATCCCGCAGCTGAATCCTCTTTAGGAGACGATCCTGGCGCTTGCTGGACTTTCCTGGACGCCCTGAAGCCTTCATAACAAGAATTGAACCTCTTTCCTTGAAGTTCTTGATGATCCTATAAATTGTTGATTGAGGTGCAATCTTAGTAGCCACAATATCCTTGCCTGTGAAGCCATTTTTATGCAACGCAATGATGGCTGCACGTGTTTCTTTGCAGGTCACCATGGTTAACAATAGAAGAACAATGATTTCAAGCATCATCCTCCTTTTAACATGTCAAGTCTGTCATTTTAACCCAATCAGCCTGACATAATGATATCCAGCCTTGTGCTCGTCAACATTCTCACCTGAGTTAACAAGACGATTACTGAAATGATCTCAGCAGGTTCTTTAATGACAGCAATGAAATGCAGTGGAAAGTTTTTTTTTGGGATTAAGTTAATTTTCATGGCAAAGAAGGACTATGCAATTCATCTGATCACTCTTCATAACATTCTGGAGTATATGCAAATTGCTATTATAAAAACTTAAGCAGCTACTTTTCCAATTTCCAATATTTATGTCATTCTGAAAACTTTTGGCCACGACTGTATATTATATTACAATCACAGCCTGTGATATTGCAAGTTATAGTTGTGTGCTGTAATACTGTACTATAATCCATACTGTTACATGGCTGCACTGTTTTTGTAGTTTGTTAGAAGAGACATGCCCACATATAAATTATTTAGGAAGGCTGCCCCACAGGGCTAACCGCCTATCTATTGCTATTTGGGGAATAGGGGAGGGTCATCTGGTGTAGTGAGGATGTGAAGGATTACCAGGGAAGAGCGCTAGTTGATCTGTGGAGCAGAACAAGATATCCAGAGCAAGCTGCATTGTGGAAATTATACCATGAACTCAAACTACACAGCAAAAATGAATAAAGCCATCACAAAAAATGCAATATACTTTATATTTTTTTATTATCATGCAGCAAACATTTGGCAATAGTTATTTTTTTCCATAAAATGTCAAAAGCACCAACAAAATGCTTAAGAAAAATGAATAATTAAATAAAAACACTATGGATGAAATCACTCTAAGGGTTTCAATGACCTTTTTGTAAACTTTTGCAGTTTAAATGTTGCTTCTGCAACTGTAATATTTGGTGCTGTTTTTGCATCATCAGTGTCAGCTGAAAGTCTATGGAAAATAGAACAGAACAAAGCCATCTTCCAGCCATGCCCCCTTTGTTTGTGGATGTGCTGGAGATGGAGATGGATGAGATGAAGATAAACCCTCCTTTTGAAATTCCTCTTTGGCTAAAGCCGTAACAAAAGACTTAGTGCCTTCCTTACCAGAAATTGTGGAAAAGATATTGCAAGAAAAGATTAAACAGGACGTAGAAGAAGATAAGATACATTTAGACAAGGTGGAGGAATTTAAACATAAATTATTATTTGTGGAAGATGGACTGGAATCCTTACATGTAAAATTGCAAGAAGTCAATAAAGCAAATGAGGGGATGAAAGAAAAAGCAAATGATTTGGAAAATCGGACAAGGAGAAATAATGTAAGAAGAATAGGTATTCCAGAAATATATAATAATAATGCCCTAAAGGATTTGGTTGCTGTTTAGATTCCCAAGAAATTGGTATTGTACAAGGTTCTTGAGCGAGTTTATAGGTTAAGCCCATTAAGAGGTATCCAAGACAGAAAAACGGCCAAGAACAGTGATAGCCAAGTTGATGGATTATAGCCATAAACAAACATTATTTAAAACATATGGCAATCTAGGGAATTGCTGTTCGAGGACAATTTATTTATTTTTTTCTAACTTTCTCACTTTGCTCTCATCAAAGAGAAGACTTTCTAATCTAATCTCATTTTGGTTTAGCAAAATGTGAAATTTTCTCTCCGATATCCAGAGCTGCAGAAGAATTTAGTTAAAAATGGTTGTTTTTTTTTGTAAAAGGAGGCTAAGAAATTTGTAGAGTTTTTAGGTATACATCTATAATTAATGTATACCTAAATGGCATGGGGAAGGGATAGTTTTTTTTGTGTATGAAAGGCACAATATATAATGGTATGAATAATATATATTAGTCAGGGACCGATCACATGTTTTTTTTGAACACTTAAGGATTATGGGAGTTATACTATACACCATGTTGGATTTGAGGAGGAATAATACATACTTAAAGGAGTTTTTAACACAGAGTTGTGTTTTAGTTTTTATCTTCTTTTCTTGCTCTCTTTGTTATATCTCATGCTCCTGCAAAATTAAGGGATTTCTTTATAGAGGGTATTTGATATGTTATAATTGTATTTTGAGGAGATAGATGATTGTAAAGGAAGGTTAGGAAAGCTTATATTAATGGTTATTATGAGATCTTCAATTCTGGATGATTCTAAAGAACATACAACTTATGTGTGACTTTGGGACTGATAGGAATAATATCCTGGAATATTAAAGGTTTATCTACTCCTATTAAGAGGGACAAAATACTAAGGCATTTAAATAGAATGGGAGCACATATACATTATTATAGGATAAATATTTGAATAAGAAAGAAATGGATACATTATGTCAGATGTGGGTGAGCTCTGCCAGGGGGATCCGTGTAACTAGTGAAGAGGTGGATTGATTATTTTGCTTCATAAGAAAGATAATTGTCAAGTGACTAAAATAGAAGAACATCCAACAGGTAAAGGATTTAAAGTAGATTTAAAGATCGTTAATAAATCTGATTATATTTAATAGTTCTGCCCCTAATTATCCATGAAGGGAAATGTGACTCCATCTAGTCTTCTCTTCCATGTACAGAATTGTTATGATATCTCACCCACGCACTGTTTCACATCCCCCCCGCTGTGAGTTAGGTTTCCTTATCTGTCCCAGGACAGATTCTGGGAATATCCTAGAACTAGAACAAATGTTCTAGTTTCATTCAGGGTCATTCGGCACAACTGCGTACATTCTTATATGTGATGTATTACATACCATAAAAGGATGTTCCGGTAGTATCTGTATGAGCACCAATGTTTATCTTTTATGATTGGTTCAACGCTGTTGTTATGCAAACTTTTCTACTGCCTATATAAGGCCAAGCTATAGCATATTAAAGTTAGAATGTTTCTCAGTAATACTTGTGTGTGTCTATTATTGCCAACTGAGAAACATCAAACCAAGGTGGTCATAGAGATCCAGAAAGGTCCAAATCCTTTCAGTTTGGGGGCTCTGTCCGGATAGAGAAGGCCATCCTCGTGTCCGGTAAGAGAGACATCCCTTTTGTCCACTGCCTGGTCCGAGGGCACTGGCCACATCTCTACCCGTGAGTTTTTATTATGTATCCGGGATACATTGTTAAGCCTTAAAAATAAACTACGGGAGTTTATAATAAGTACTTGGAGTACTTTCATGAATAAGGCCGGCACTTGGAGTGCCATGCACGGCATAGAGTCTCAGGGAGATCTATCCGTAAGTTGGTTTGTGTCAGGGACACACCATAGGTGTCACTACCAGAGCTTTGAGACGTTCTCACAGCTCTGTTTCTCCACCCCTGTGATGATGTCACTACTAGAGCTTGGAGGAGTTCTCACTGCTCTGTTTCTCCGCCCCTGTGATGAGCTCTTTACTTTCTGTTTCCTTCCTCTCAGCTGTTCCTCCTGCGTTTGATTTTCCCTGCCTTTAAATCACCCCTCCTCCTTTTGTAGGGTGTGGATTATATTTCTCATTTGAGTTGTAGCTCTTGCTTGAGTATCTTCCCTTGTATGCTATCCTTTCACTGGACCTGTGTTCTGCTGCAGCAAGTACTCCGGATATTGCCAGCTGTCTTTGGATCCGTCTTCACTGCGGCTGCAGCTCCTTCAGCTAAGTGTGCAGACATTGTAGTGTATCTGTGTGTTTTCTGACTGGATCCGAGGCAACCACGGTTCCCTCCATATACTGAGCAGGGCACCGGTGGCCGTGCCCCTTCCACTATTGTAGGGGTTACAGTGGTCATCAGTCTTAGGTACGCGGGCATGCCTCGTTCCACCATTTGGATCCAGCCATGGGCTTCGCAGCTTAGGGAGAGCTTTGAGGGTCTGACAGGGGTCACCCTTTATCCTCCCTAGTTTGGGTCCTGTCAGTAGCTCTATTTTCTGTGCATGCTCTTGTTGCTCACATACAGCCGTGACATTATAATCCACCAAAACTGTCTTTTTTGACATGGATCCGCTTTCTGGCCTGGTTGACCGCATGCAGGGTCTTTCTTTGGACGTAGCGGATATCCGTCAATCTATGACTCAGCTTCAAGCATTGCGCTCTGCTCCGGCCCATGGAGTCTGTTGCGAGCCAAAGGTCTCACTTCCGGAAACGTTCTCCGGGGGCAGTGAGAGTTTTGTTCGCTTCAGAGAGGCATGCAAACTCCATTTTTGCTTGTGTCCCCATTCCTCTGGTAATGAGGAGCAGAGGGTGAGGATTGCCATCTCCCTGCTCAGGGGTAATGCTCAGACTTGGGATTTTTCGCTGCCATCAGGGGATCCCTCCCTTCGATCCGTGGAAGGATTTTTTGTGGCCCTGGGGCAGATATATGATGACTAGGATCGTGTTGCTCTGGCCGAATCTAACTTACGTTTTTTATGCCAGAGCAAACTGTCTGCGGAGCTTTATTGTTCTGAATTTCGGAGATGGGCAGCTGATTCAGGTTGGAATGATGCTGCACTCCGGAGACAGTTCTGTCATGGTCTCTCAGAGAGATTGAAAGATGCGTTTGCTTTCCATAAGAGACCAACGTCCTTAGAGTCTGCCATGTCATTGGCGGTACGCCTTGACAGGCGTCTAAGAGAAAGAAACGAGACCTGTCTGTCCAGCCATTGTCAGTCTAGGGGCAGTGGTGCGGACTCATTCAGTGTGCAGGGGCCTCATCCTGTCTCGGTCCCCTCTGAGGATGAGCCCATGCAGCTAGGTCGACTTGCCCCTTTGCTATTGACTCTGCTCCACTCTCACAGAGATCTCTGAAGGGCATTGATCACAATATCCGGTTAGCTGTAGGTGACACTCATGTGGAGGATATATCTTGTTTTGTCCTTAACGGATTGCCTTCTCCTCTAGTTTTGGGGTTACCCTGGCTCACTAGACATAACCCCACTATTGATTGGCAAGGAAGGCAAATAAATGAGTGGAGTGACTTTTGTAGAGAGAATTGTCTCACAGCGACTTTTGCAGAGGTGTCTACTAAAACTGTGCCATCATTTCTCTCTGATTTCTCGGACGTGTTTTCCGAGAGCGGTGTTCAGGAGCTACCTCCTCACCGGGAGTTTGACTGTCCCATTAACCTCATTCCCGGCGCCAAGCTGCCAAAAGCTCGCCTCTACAATCTCTCACAACCGGAAAGAATCGCAATGCAAACCTATATCTCCGAGAGTCTCGATAAGGGGCATATTCGTCCCTCAAAATCACCTGTTGCCGCTGGTTATTTTTTTGTTAAAAAAAAAGATGGCTCTCTGAGACCTTGCCTAGATTTTAGGGAGCTGAACCGTATCACGATTCACGATCCCTATCACCTTTCTCTGATCCCGGACCATCTTTAACCAAATTGTTGGGGCCAAGGTTTTTTCCAAATTGGATTTGAGAGGCGCGTACAACCTGGTCAGGGTCAGAGAGGGGGATGAATGGAAAACGGCCTTTAATACCCTTAACGGGCATTTCGAGAGTCTCGTTATGCCTTTCGGCCTGATGAATGCTCCGGCCGTCTTTCAGCATTTTGTTAACAGTATTTTCTACCATTTAATGGGGAAATTTGTATTGGTGTATCTTGATGGTGTGTCTTTTTATGGTATCGGAGATTCAATTTCTGGGTTTTCTCCTCTCTGCTTCTGGTTTTCGCATGGATCCGGAGAAGGTCCGTGCTGTACTTGAGTGGGAGCTTCCTGAGAATCAGAAGGCATTGATGCGCTTTCTGGGTTTTGCGAACTATTACAGAAAGTTCATTTTGAATTATTCCTCTGTTGTCGAACCCCTCACTGACATGACAAAAAAGGGGGCGGATTTTTCCTCTTGGTCGGAGGAGGCGCTTGCAGATTTTTCTAAGATTAAAGAGAGTTTTGCATCTGCTCCCGTCTTGGTGCATCCCGATGTTTCCTTACCTTTTATTGTTGAGGTGGATGCTTCCGAGGTGGGTGTGGGTGCGGTTTTGTCCCAAGGCCCTTCTCCTGCCAAATGGCGACCCTGTGCCTTTTTCTCTAAAAAACTCTCCCCGGCAGAGAAAAACTATGATGTGGGAAATAGGGAGTTGTTGGCCATCAAGTTGGCTTTCGAGGAATGGCGCCATTGGTTGGAGGGGGCCAGGCACCCTATCACCGTTTTTACCGACCATAAGAATCTGGCATACTTGGAGTCGGCCAGGCGTATGAATCCGAGACAGGCCAGATGGTCTCTGTTCTTCTCCAGATTCAATTTTGTCGTTACATTCCGCCCTGGGATCAAAAATGTGAAGGCTGATGCTCTCTCTCGCTGTTTTCCGGGAGGAGGAAACTCCGAGGACCCGGGTCCCATTTTGGCGGAGGGGGTAGTTGTTTCTGCTCTATATTCTGATTTGGAGGCCGAGGTCCAGGCTGCCCAGACTGAGGCACCTGCCCGTTGTCCTTCTGGGAAGTTGTTTGTAACTCCTGAGCTACGTCACAAACTCTTCAAGGAGCATCATGATACTGTTCTTGCTGGTCACCCCGGGAGTAGAGCCACGGTAGATCTCATTGCTCAGAGATTTTGGTGGCCGGCTCTTCGTAAGTCGGTGGATGGTTTTGTGGCTGCTTGTGAGACGTGCGCTCACGCTAAGGTCCCTCGTTCACGGCCTTCAGGTTCCCTTCTCCCGTTACCCATACCTTCCCGTCCTTGGACACACCTGTCCATGGACTTTGTCACGGATCTTCCTCGTTCCTCAGGGAAGTCGGTGATCCTGGTGGTGGTGGACCGTTTTAGCAAGATGGCTCATTTCGTACCTTTCCCTGGTTTACCCAATGCTAAAACGTTGGCGCAAGCTTTTGTCGACCATATTGTTAAATTGCATGGCATTCCCTCTGATATTATTTCCGATAGAGGCACGCAGTTTGTGTCCAGATTCTGGAAGGCTTTCTGTTCTCGCCTGGGGGTTCGGCTGTCCTTCTCTTCTGCTTTTCACCCGCAGTCGAATGGTCAGACTGAGCGCCTCAATCAGAATCTGGAGACATATTTGCGCTGTTTTGTGGCAGAGAACCAGGAGGATTGGTGTTCATTTCTCCCTCTTGCTGAGTTTGCTCTGAACAACCGTCGTCAGGAATCTTCTGATAAGTCACCATTCTTTGGTGCATATGGGTTCCATTCGCAGTTTGGGACATTCTCGGGAGGGGCTCTTTCTGGTTTACCTGAGGAGGTGAGATTTTCCTCGTCTTTGTCTGCCATTTGGCAAAAGATTCAGAGTAATCTTAGAAAGATGAGTGAGAAGTATAAGCGTGTGGCTGATAAGAGACGTGTGCCTGGTCCGTACCTGAATGTGGGTGATCTGGTGTGGTTGTCTACAAGAAATATTAAACTGAAGGTTCCCTCCTGGAAATTGGGTCCCAAGTTTATTGGGCCTTATCAAATCTTGTCAGTCATCAATCCTGTTGCCTTCCGTCTTGATCTTCCACGGGTTTGGAAGATACATAATGTATTTCACAGATCTCTCTTAAAACCATATGTCCAGCCCACGGTACCCTCCTCTTTGCCTCCTCCTCCGATCTTGGTTGATGGCAATCTGGAGTTTGAGGTTTCCAGAATTGTGGACTCTCGCATTGTCCGCGGTTCTCTTCAGTACCTCGTTCATTGGAAGGGTTATGGTCCTGAGGAGAGGATGTGGGTTCCGGTGTCGGACATTAAAGCCACACGCCTCATCAGGGCATTTCATAGGGCTCATCCTGAGAAGGTGGGTCCTGGGTGTCCGGAGTCCACCCGTAGAGGGGGGGTGGGGTACTGTCACTACCAGAGCTTTGAGACGTTCTCACAGCTCTGTTTCTCCACCCCTGTGATGATGTCACTACTAGAGCTTGGAGGAGTTCTCAATGCTCTGTTTCTCCGCCCCTGTGATGAGCTCTTTACTTTCTGTTTCCTTCCTCCCAGCTGTTCCTCCTGCGTTTGATTTTCCCTGCCTTTAAATCACCCCTCCTCCTTTTGTAGGGTGTGGATTATATTTCTCATTTGAGTTGTAGCTCTTGCTTGAGTATCTTCCCTTGTATGCTATCCTTTCACTGGACCTGTGTTCTGCTGCAGCAAGTACTCCGGATATTGCCAGCTGTCTTTGGATCCGTCTTCACTGCGGCTGCAGCTCCTTCAGCTAAGTGTGCAGACATTGTAGTGTATCTGTGTGTTTTCTGACTGGATCCGAGGCAACCACGGTTCCCTCCATATACTGAGCAGGGCACCGGTGGCCGTGCCCCTTCCACTATTGTAGGGGTTACAGTGGTCATCAGTCTTAGGTACGCGGGCATGCCTCGTTCCACCATTTGGATCCGGGCATGGGCTTAGCAGCATAGGGAGAGCTTTGAGGGTCTGACAGAGGTCACCCTTTATCCTCTATAGTTTGGGTCCGGTCAGTAGCTCTATATTCTGTGCATGCTCTTGTTGCTCACATACAGCCGTGACAATAAGATCTCCGGGAGATCTATTTACTTTATCTAACTGTCGACAGAGATTTTTTAGTACCAGGGGTACATGTAAGAGAACAGTCTCAGGGAGACTGACCTACCTTGGTTTGACGCATACCTATATTTAGAGTATAAGATACATAGAGTGTTAAGATTCATCTGTTTGTGTGAGAGCTATTTTTCTGGTGGTAAGTGTAAGAACATATCTCACTGTAATATTACCACTCTGTCATTTGGTGAATTTTCTTACTGTGGGTGGAGGAAAATCTAAGTGTGAGTTTCCCCCTCCCAATTAGGGACTACAGGCTGCAAATAGTGACAGCCTAGTTCTCTTTCCCAATCTCGTGTTGATTGTAAAGCAGGGTGTTTTCTCATGGACCTCAGACAAAATACAAGACTTTTAGAAACATTTATATGAGAAGGAGGTAGTGGGATGCTTTGAGATCAGGAAGATACAGACCCCCACACATAGTTACAAAAGTTCAGGAGCCAAAACCGTGAGTAAAGAGAGACAGCCGACACATTTCTCAGTTGCTGTCAGCCATTTACTGCAGATGCTGTCTGTTTCAGCGTGATAGACTTGAAAAATGCTTTCTTCTCTATCCCGGTTGAAAAGTAGACCAGACTCTTTTTGCTTTTTCCTTTGAGGGTCGTCAACTCACCTGGTGCAGGATGCCCCATGGATATGCTGATTCAACTGTAGTGTACAGCATTGTCCTCCAAGACAGTTTAAAACCATGGCACCCCCTCCCACAGGGTTCTTTACTCTTGCAATACGTGGATGATTTGTTATTGTGCAGTATGTCAGAGGAGGCCAATGTAACAGATGGTTTATCTTTGTTGAAATGGTTGTCTGAATGTGGACACAAATGATAATTTATGTGAAAAATAATAAAGAATATTTAAAAGAAAAAAGGTGTCACGCAAGAAAATGCAATGGTGTAAAAAGCAAGTTAAATACTTGGGCTTTGTTCTCACAAAGGGAGAAAGGAGAATCAGCACAGAAAGAGTCCAGTCTGTTGCGGGCCTGGTCACCCCGCACACCAAGAAAGAAATGCTATCATTCCTTGGTATGATAAACTACTGCAAACAATGGATTCCTGATTGCTCCCACTATGACAATGTAATGAGACAAGCCACTCTGGCAGACATGCCAGATCTCATCAGGTGGTCTGAAGAAATGTTTAATGCATTTGATTATTTGAAATGTTCTTTAATGACAAGTCCAGGTTTGGGCCTCCCTGACTACAAACTCACATTCCACGTATATGCTCGACAAAATTGTAAAACCATGGCGGGTGTGCTAACACAGTATCACGGAGGCAAGTTACGTCCTTGTGCCTTTTTTCTCAAAGGTGGTTCTGGCATCTGTCCAAGGAATGCCGGCCTGTCTGAGATCTCTTGCAACCTGTCCTATGATGGTTGAGCTTGCAACGCCACTCACAATGGGACATGAGACTATCCTGTACACCACACATGATGTAGTAGGCCTTCTCAAAGGGATACACACACAGCACATGTCCGCACAGAGACTATCTGGATATGAGATTCTACTCCTCAGCAATCCCTCCCTCCAATCAAATACGCAACACACACCTCAGGTCCAGCACCTATCTTGAATGCCCTATTAGGACCTGAGGATCACTTGACAGAGGCACATGATTGTATACACGCCATACAACATGAGACATCACCCCGCTCTGATTTACAATCTGTACCAATAGAAGGGGCTCCTGATGTTTTTGTTGATGGATCCTGTAGCAGACCAAATGACAACACTTATCATGCAGGATATGCTATTGTTATGGTACCCGATGTTGTCCTGGAAGCCAGACCCATCAAATACCAATCTGCACAAGCAGCAGAATTAATTGCACTCACGAGAGCATGCATACTACATGAAGGCAAGCCAGTCAATATTTACACTGACAGCAGGTACGCACATGGAGTGGTTTGGGACCATGGGGTCATTTGGCAAAGGAGAGGATTCATTGCAGCTGATGGTAAGCACATCTCACATTCACAACTTGTCATACAACCTTTAGAAGCCATAAGATTGCCCTCACAAATTGCAATTGTCCACTGCAGGGCGCATACTGGTGGTAAAGATCATGTGTCCCAAGGCAATGCCCTGGCAGACGCGAAGGCCAAGAAGGCTGCACTGATGGCCCCGGCCACATTGCAAATGGTGAAATTAGTACCTCCTTCACTTGAGTTAACTCAGATGCTTGTGGATCTCCAGTCCTCAGCTACTGACGATGAAATTGCTGATTGGTGTTACCCAATTCTGCAGAAGAATCCTAAGACTGGATTAATCTGCAAAGAGGGGAAGCCATGCATACCACAAAACAGCGCTCCTCTGTTTATTGCACATTTTCATGGAGTAGGACACAACAGCATTCAAACAACACACATGCTGCTAGCACAGAATTTTTATATTACAGGCATTAAACAATTAGTGTCAGATTATGTGGGAAGGTGTATCACATGTTTAAGGAACAACCCAAACACCAATGTAACCAGATTGATTAAAACCCTAAGTGAAATTGAGGAAAAAGTTGCTTGTAAGTCTCCTTGTCTTCCACAGGAACCAACTCACCCATTCCAAGTAGGAGATATTGTGCTGATAAAGAAATGAAAGAAAGGAAAATTCACAGGAGACTTCACCTACGGACCACCGACTACAGTGGTAGCCGCGACCCGCACAGCAGTACTCACGGTAGGAGCACCTACTTGGATCCACGCCACCAGATTTAAACTGTTAAAGGAGGCACCCCAAAAGGAGGTAATAACGGGAACAGACAGTCCTGACCTCGAAAAAGGACAAAGGGAGGTACTAACGGGATCAGTCAGCTCTGACCTCCACCAGGATGCACTCCCTCAATTCTGGAAGATGGCACAGATGGTCCACTTGGACTGTGGGATTACTGATGATCCTAATGACTCTGCCGGGGCATAACAAAGCTGAAGTTGATATAACTCAGAAAGGTGGAATCACTACCTTCTAGTACAATTCCTCCAGTACTCACGTGGCAACTTACTCCTTCTGTTTATGCAGCATAATGAAGTGCAGTCCTTCCACGAGATGCGGCAACCACTATAAGAATGGACATACCCTCAGAAACAAACAAACCCCCTCAAACCCCGTATCTTAACTTTTAACAATATGAGAGCAATATCTGATCCAACATATGAGGAGGCTCTTGCAGCAGAAACTGGGTTTTCTGATGCCAACCTATGGTTAGAAGGGATGAAGTACAGTGCAGCTTCAGTAAATAAAAGCAATTGTTATATATATGGGACCGCTAAGCCTCACCTAGGTACTGTGCCCTTAATATTGCCCTCTAGTGTTGAGGAATGTTTTTTGCAATTATTCTCAAATTCATCTAGTAACCAGTCTGCATGTGAAGAATGGAAGCAAAAATACCCACTCCTCATAAAAACTCCCCGCCCTGGTGCAGGTATACATATCTATCCTGGTAACTATACCTGCTACAGAGGGGGAGATCAAGGAAGATCCCTGGGTAATTTCACTGAAGGACACTGTGCAACTTACAGTGAAACAGATACCTCCCTCACACAGAATCAAGTAAACTCGATTGGAGATGTATATTGGATCTGTGGGGATGGGAAGATAAGATCTAGACTAGAGGGTTCCTGGAAAGGTGAATGTGCCCTTGCTAAAGCCATCATGAACATACATATCTTCACTGAAAATGAAAAAGACACCAACACAAATATACGCAACCGTCGTCCCCTCCCAAAAGGTAGCTTCGACCAACACGTGTATATTGATGCAATCGGGGTCCCAAGAGGGGTCCCTGATGAATTCAAGGCCAGAGGTCAGGTGGCAGCAGGATTTGAATCCATAATTCCCGACATAACAATCGACAAAAATGTAGACTGGATCAACTATATTTACTATAATCAACAAAGGTTTGTAATGGATGCGTTACAGGGTGTAGCAGAACAGTTACAGAAGATTCCATTATAACATTTCAAAACCGCATGGTACTCGATATGATACTTGCATAAAGAGGTGGTGTCTGTAAGGTATTGACAGACCCATCATCATGCTGCATGTTCATACCCAACAACACCGGCCCTAATGGTAAGGTCACACTGGCAATAAAGTAACTCGAGGATTTATCAATCGAGCTCAAAAGAAACTCAGGTATCGATAACCCTTGGGATCAGTATTTTGGCTGGTTCCCTACCTGGAAACAGGCACTTGTACAGTTGGGAATCATTATCCTGATAATTATTATAGTAATAGCAATAGTTGCAACATGTATCATACCATGTGTACGGAAACTGATAATGAAAGGAGTATCAAATATGTCATTTTATGAGACTCTGCTGCCTAATCCTGAAGACAACTCACATGAAGGATATAGAAAATATCTGGCGGTATACAGGGAAAAGGGCAAGGGTAAGAACCATATTATCTAAGAAATTTGGTTCTAAGAGGGGATTGAAGAGAAATGTGACTACATCTTGTCTTCTCTTCCATGTACAGAATTGTTATAATATCTCACCCACACACTGTTTCACATCCCCCCCGCTGTGAGTTAGGTTTCCTTATCTGTCCCAGGACAGATTCTGGGAATATCCTAGAACTAGAACAAATGTTCTAGTTTCATTCAGGGTCATTCGGCACAACTGCGTACATTCTTATATGTGACGTATTACATAAAAGGATGTTTCGGTAGTATCTGTATGAGCACCAATGTTTATCTTTTATGATTGGTTTAACACTGTTGTTATGCAAACTTTTCTACTGCCTATATAAGGCCGAGCTATAGCATAATAAAGTTAGAATGTTTCTCAGTAATACTTGTGTGTGTGTCTATTATTGCCAACTGAGAAACATCTCTCCTGACGTCAGTGACATCAAACCAAGGTGGTCGTAGAGGTCCAGAAAGGTCCAAATCCTTTCAATCCAGGTATATAATAATTCTTCAAGTCTTTAGAGAATCAGGTTAGTTTAGACTGTTCACAATATAAGGTGTTGGCAGGAGATTTTAACTCGATATGGAATGTTAAAATGGATAGGTCCTCCATAAATAGAATATATAATAAGGAAAATAGATTTTTCTGGGGTATTTTCTTACTTAGAATTCCATTCTATTAAAGTAAATTAGGTCACATTATAATGCCACACTTAACCAATAAACAGGTGATATATTTTATAATAAAGGAACTGATTTTCTAATCCTAAATAAACAAACTTGTGCACTTACTACAAATGACATAAATGTAAATAATTTCCTTATGGTGAATGTATGGTGCGAACTGAAGATCTGAGCTTGCTCCATACAAGGCAGATGCTAGCTGTGAAATATAAGTGAACCCGGTCATAATGACAGAGATCAGAAATAACTCCCAGCCTGGTCATTTCACACCTTAGATGCAACAGTTAGTAACGTCCATGAAATCCGAATGGTTACTCAGAGAGGCATTAGGTTTTCTTTGTCTTCAGAGCCCTTGCAGCAAGATTGCTGGCTTCTATTTGGTTGCGCTGGAATATGTGCAATGTAAAAATAAAAATTGTCCCAATCTTTAGGTAATTATATGTCAGAATACAGCCTGATATAATACATAATACAATAGAGATCCATGTCTGACACATTTCCTACTATCTTAACATTTCAATGGATTGAAACCTTAGTAAGTTCTCTCATATGCCATTTGATATATCACAATTTTTTTTAGACATTAGACACAAATTCAGCATGAAAATGGCTTCTCTCCTGTGTGGGTTTTTTGATGTTTAATAGGAGTTGATTTCTCACTAAACACTTCTCACTTTCAGGACAACAAAATGGCTTCTCTCTTGTTTAAGTTCTCAGATGTGTATCAAAATTTTATTTGTAACTAAAACATTTCCCACATTCAGGACATGAATATGGCTTCTCTCCTATGCAAATTCTCAGATGTGTTTCAAGACTTGATTTATGATTAAAACATTTCTCAAATTCAGGACATGAATATGGCTTCTGTCCTGTGTGGTGTTTTTTTCATGGTTAATAAGAATTGATTTCTCACTAAAACACTTCCTACATTCAGTACATGAAAAGGGCTTCTCTCCTATGTGTATGATGAGTTAGTCACATCTCAGATGTGTATCATGAGTTGATATGTGACTAAAACATTTCCCACATTCAGGACATCAAAATGGCTTCTCTACTGTGTGAGTTCTCTGATGTTTAATAAGACTTGATTTCTTACTAAAACACTTCCCACATTCAGGACATAAAAATGGCTTCTCTCCTGTGTGTGTTCTGAGATGTGTATCACGATTTGATTTGCCACTAAAACACTTCCCACATTCAGAACATGAAAATGCCTTCTCTCCTGTGTGAGTTGTCAGATGTTTATCAAGATATTTTTTGTAGCTAAAACACTTCCCACATTCAGGACATGAAAATGGCTTCTCTCCTGTGTGAATTCTCCGATGTTTAATAAGATTTGATTTCTCAGTAAAACATTTTTCACATTTAGGACATGAATATGGCTTCTCTCCTGTGTGAGTTCTCTGATGTTTGATAAGACTTGATTTCTGACTAAAACACTTCCCACATTCAGGACATGAAAATGGCTTCTCTCCTGTGTGAGTTCTCTGATGATTAATAAGACTTGATTTCTCACTAAAACACTTCCCACATTCAGGACATGAAAATGGCTTCTCTCCTGTGTGAGTTCTCTGATGTTTAATTAGACTTGATTTCTTACTAAAACACTTCCCACATACAGGACATGAAAATGGCTTCTCTCCTGTGTGAGTTCTCAGATGTGTATCACGATTTGATTTCTCACTAAAACACTTCCCACATTCAGGACATGAAAATGGCTTCTCTCCTGTGTGAATTTTTGTATTAAAAGTTGTCTCATATTCTGAACATGGATATGGTCTTTCATCTTTGTGAATGTTCCTGTGCATATAAAGGTACAATTCATTTTCAAAATCTTTCCCATATTCAGAACTCACAGACATTTCACCCAGTGTATGTCCAGTGCTATTATTGACAATCTGTGATTGATTATCTTCTACTTTATAAGAGGGAGATAAAATTAGACATCTATGGAAACCTCTTATCCAGTCTTTACCTGAAAAAAGAAATAGTGCAAAGGTGTAAGAAATATCTCAGTAACATAAAGTCAACTATACATATATCAGTGAAATCTGCCAAAGTTAGAAACATTAGTTGCTAATTTAAAAAAGAATCTAAACACTAATTAAAGGAAATTTGTCATCAGATATTATTTAGCACATTAAACTGTTGGTAGAAAGTGCCAGTTAGGAGTCTCCAGGTGCATAGAAACTGGAGTTTTCCTCTTCTAATTAGTAAAGTGTTTTTCTTATCAGAGAAAATATTTAAAAATTGTACAAACAATATGAGTGACACATCGAATTTTCTACACAAATTTGTTCCATAAGACATAAGTGATGCCCACAGATGACATTAGGCCAAATTTTGAGACAATAAAACTTAAAACTGACAACAAAACAACCGTGTTACAGATTTTGTGGTTCCATTGTGCCTCACACTGGAAAACACAACCAGGCTAGAATCTAGGTTGAAGGCAGCTGATCTATAGAGCAAGAGCAATAAAGACATGGACTCCAAACTTATACAGAGTTGGATCTAGACTTTTAAAACCCAGAAAAACAAAGACACTGACTTAGAACTTGTTCAGACTTCTCAAGATACCTGAAACACTCTTAGGCTACTTTTACACTTATGTGGTTTTTTTTGGGTAGTGTGATCCGGCAGAGGATCTCAATACCAGAAAAATACAAAAATAAAATCAAAACAGATTCATTTAAATCTGCTATTTAAATCCTCTGCTGGATCTCAATAACAGAATTAACAATGCAAATGTGAAAGTAGACTGACAGAGACTTCAGAAGAAAACAGTGTTGCATAAAAGCTGTTACACAGCCCAGTTGTGGCCACACAATTCAGACAGAACATCACTGATAGAACCCAGGAACTAAATGACAAGACTAACAAACACACAGACAAGAGCAGATTCAGACACAGACTAAATATTGTGCATCCTTTATTGAAGAACAGGGTGGAGACATTTTGCATAGAACAGGGTAGGTTGCCTAGAACACTACAGATGCCAACATGTTTTGGACATAGGGGTACATTTATTAAGCCAGGGCTTTTAGACGCTGGTCTTAATAAAGCCCTAAGCTGATGGTGGATCTGCCTAAGTTATCACTTTGGTGCATACGGCACCAGTCTAAATGCCTAAAACAGATGGCCCATCCCCTTCCTCACCCATGCCATGCCCACAATTTTAGAACTGGAGTGAGTGGGGTTAAGTCACAGATAGTGGCGCAACTGACCGTTGTGCTGCCTCTTGCGTCTGAGATATACCTAATTTAGTCATATTTCAGCTTAGTAAAGGACCCCCATATTGTCCCTCCTCATAGAGGCCAGAATGTAAAGAAAGGAGGCAGTTATGCACTGCCACACTGAAACATAGCCATAGATACAGAACCACAATATCCAGCAACCAAGTCACGCTGTTTACAAAGGTGAACAGACATATAACACACTTCAAATTTAAATCTCAATAGGTCTATGAGAACCACAGAAAACAGGTAAGACATCTAGAAATGTAGTTTACACAGCAGCCATTAAGATAAACTGGTATCTATCTAATATAAAGCTTGCGTTCCAAAGAACAGAAGCAGCATGGGCAGCAGCTGACTGGCATTGGTTGCTAAAGTCATGTCTACTTTTCGCCAATATCCCCAATGTTTAATGGTAGCTTCATGCAGTGGCTTATTAGTAAAATTATAATATTAAAAATTATTTTGCTCTAGCAAATTCATAAGCTTCTTTATTTTTCATGTTAAACTTGATTTCCAATTTCTGTGCCCCAAATGTCCCCATAATAACACATTACCCCCAGTGTATTAAATACAATCTGCCTAAATCATCAGACACTGTTATTGGTTCAGAGCAAGGAGAGAACGTCTAATACTCCGTCTACTGCTCCGAGAAATATAAGACACCACCAGTTCTGCTTGAAACAGATGCTGGGGAAGCATTATACAGAGTATATGGGATTTTTCTGTGAAGAGTATTAAAGATGTTCCATTATCTCCTGCGTTTATCTCATCTGTTTCTTTACACTACTATAACCCACAAACCCTACGCTGTCTGATGCATTCCATATTCACAATGGCACTTGGCCAGGCTGCTATTTTCCACATTTTATGTGTGGTCTCTAATTTCAAAATTAATTTTAGTAAATTACAAGCTGGAAATCCCTTTCAAGTAAATTTTTGGGACCAAGTATAGAATAAAATGAAATAAATTTGCTCACTTGATATTGATGTTTGTTATTGGCTCCCGCTCCACACTTCATCCAGCAATTTGCTTCTATCTGCTGACAAGCTTTTTATGCCAACTCTTTGGCGATCTAAGGATCATCCTACTATCCAACAGCGGTATTTAAAATTTGTTGATTTCTACAGATTTGAAGAAGTGGGAAAACCATTCCAAACAGACCCAAATATACTTTACTGCATGCGCTTTTCTGGCATTTTTTGTGCCATTTTTTCTGATGCTTTTTTCCCATACAGTGAAATAGGTGTAAAAATATCACACAAAAAAATAATAATAACTTCAGCATGACTTACTTTAAAAAGGAAGCAAGCAAGAAAAAAATGCCACCTAAATAATAAATGCACCATCAGCAAAAAGAAAAAAAGCTTGTATCCTACTATTTATTTATTTTCCCAAAGATTTTAAAATGAAATCTGGAGCTAAATGTGTATATGGCAAAGAAATGTGTGCAGTAAAATCAAATCAAACCAAAGTGGTTATAGCAGCTAACAGGACGAGTCTGCAGAGAATTTTGTGACATATTTCCAAATGTTAGCCAACCTTTAGAGATTACATTTATAGCAGACTGGAGATAAAATAATGTGCACCAAATATCTGCAACTAGAATTTTTATAAATGGAGACAAGAATTTACTAGAACAAAGGGCAGGACAAAAACAGCACAATTCCTTCCTACTGTTTGAGACTCGGTGAGTCGAGCAGAGCAAAGGTTAATTATTTTTGGCGATCAGGCTGGTAAATGAGGTGCACTTTATATACTCTAACAAACCTGACACATTATTAGCCACATTTTAGACACAAAACTGTTAATACTTCTGCCCCACTGTTCCTTATACACAACACAGATTACAATATCTTATAATTCCTTCCACTTACAGTCAGTTCAGTGACACTTACCAGACATGGACCCTCCACACACTCAGGACTTGACACTCAGTGTCTTCTCATCAGCAAGTCAGTGATCTGAGTATATTCCCTTGGTGAATTCCAGCTTTCTGAGCCATGTTCGGTATTTTATACCCCTTGTGTGGCTATAGCTATCAGCTCCTCCTCTTCCCCTCAGGAGACGCCCAGTCTCATTTTCATAATCAATGCAATCTTTCATCATCATATGTGGCTTCTGTCATTACCATATACAATGGAAGAATAATGGTGCCTCCTCCTTATCAACCAGTTTAGCATTTTCTAGCCTCCTGAGATGGTCCTTCATTTACACATTGTATTTGCAGGGTAGAGACCTATTGTTCACACTCCTATTTAGCATCTGTAAGAGATTCCTGGGATACTCCGAGACCTTTTCATATGAGAATCAGTGTAAACATTGAGCATTTTACATCTTGATAAGATACATTCCATCCATACATACAACCATGTGACTCTCCATCTATAAATCACATATATGAAATACTTCATATTGCATCAAGTATAATAGATCAGAAGACTTTCAATATTCAAAGGTTCATATTTCGTACAGATTACAACTAGTAAATGTATGACAACTTTACATGAGTATTTGTTCTTTTAAGGTTGTCAGGCTTTCACTTTTCAGTTCTAAACAATACAATTTACTGACAGAAACTTGACAACAAAACCATGTATAAATGTTCCTGTCCCATGAAAATAATATTAGTAGCAATTATTACATTCACAGACATTTCTATTTTTCTGTTTGTCCTATCAGACAACTAACAGATTTTATATCACATTCGATTTTTTTAATATATATATTTTTGGTATGACACAATCACTAGAAGGTCCACATTGTCTGCTGTGTAATTCACCTGTGGCCATCACCATGATACACTTTCAGGCTATCCTCACTGGGCTCTCATATATCTGTTGCTTCATCACAGGTTCGGAGACTGTAGACCTCTTCTGGTCATCTGCTTAGATTTTATCTGACTGTACTTATTCCTTCATTAGGAGCCATTTACACCTCTGAGTCCATTTTTATAGTCCATAAAAATATCTGATGCTTCATAACAAGTGATCAACTTATAGAACAAAATCATATATGATCATTGTTTCATGATAGATGTTTCTGCTGTGCTCACAGTCAGACTCTGACTGGCCCACAGGGGTACAAGTGAATCCCCCCCCAGGCCAGTCTGAGGACTTTTTGTATACTACAAATTGCAACCTGTTTTCACATTCTTTAATAGCTCAGTGTGTTATTAGGTTGATTCCCGAGCAAAAGGTCACTGGTTCGAATCCAGGAGCAGCCATAAAGAAGATTTCCCAAGAAAAAAGAGACAGCATCATCCAGCTCATCCACAGTGGTATTCCGGCCATAAAAAGTGCTAAACTGCATTATGTGAGGGCCATGACAATTGGAAGAATATGAAATGAAGTCTGTCCATCCAGTCCAAAGCCAAGAAGAAGGGTATGTCCAAGAAAAATATACGAGTCAATAGGTCGGCTCATCACAAGTTCTATCAGTTCTGGCACTTCAAACACAACAGTAGAGATGGCTCGTATGCTTCATAACAGTGAGATCACAGACGTCCATGCAAGCACCATGCAACATACATTTCAGAAGTCTGGAATGGTAGCCCGAAAAAAGGTGAAGAAGCCTTGACTTTAATATAGAAACATAGAATGTGTCGGCAGATAAGAACCATTTGGCCCATCTAGTCTGCCCAATATACTGAGTACTATGGATAGCCCCTGGCCCTATAGAAACATAGGATGTGTCGGCAGATAAGAACCATTTGGCCCATCTAGTCTGCCCAATATACTGAGTACTATGGATAGCCCCTTATATCGTCATAAGAAGCATTGAGTTTGCAAAAAAGTACGAACAGTGAACAGTAGAAGATTGGAAACAGGTAATTTGGAGCGATGAGACAAAAGTCAATAGACTGGGCTCTGCTGGGTTTAAATGGGTCTGGAAGAAACAAGGGAAAAGGGGGCTAAAAGCTCGAGAAATTGAAGGAACTGTTAAGCTCAGTGGAGGAAGCCTGATGATATTGAGTTGTTTCATAGCTAAAGGTGTTGGATACTTGACCAGGATCGATGGTCTCAATGTTCAGCTCTATGTGAGTACCCTACAAGACAAATTACTTGGTACAGTCAAGTACTATGGGTATTAAAAAGACAACATAGTGTTCCCAGCAGGACAGCATATGTCAAGATTGGCGAAGAAATGGTTCAAGGAACCTACTGCTGTTGTTATCCTCAGTAATGCTTGATATATAATCAGTGTGGAATTGCCGGTCACTTTGTCCCTCACTACGTTCTACCTGTGACTGCCTATGTCGCTCGTGATGCTCCCTTATCTACTCACTGACCCTGTCTAAAAATAGCGCTACACTAATACACCCCTCACGACATGTTTCGCCACATGCGTGGCTTCGTCAGGGGAAGTGGGGTATAGGCCATATAAGGAGCATCACGAGCGGCATAGGCAGTCACAGGTAACACGTAGTGAGGGACAAAGTGACCGGCAATTCCACACTAATCATATATCAGGCATTACTGAGGATAACAACAGCAGTAGGTTCCTTGAACAACAGCAGTTAACACACAGACAAGAGGAGCAAATTCAGACACAGACTAAAAATTGTGCATCCTTTATTGAAGAACAGTATGGAGACATTTTGCATAGAACAGGATAGGTTGCCTAGAACACTATAGATTCCAACATGTTTTGGACATAGGGGTACATTTATTAAGCACAGTCTTTTAGACACTGGTCCTAATAAAGACCTAAGCTGATGGTGGATCTGACTAAGTTATCACTTTGGCGCATCCAGCACCAGTCTAAATGTAAGACAGCTCCCGAGCTGTCTTACATTAAGACCATTTTCTATGCCTAAAACAGATGCCCCATCCCCTTCCTCACCCATCATTTTAAAACTGGAGTAAGTGGGGTTAAGTCACAGATAGTGGCTCAACTGACAGTTGTGCTGCCACTTGCGTCTGAGATATGCCTAATTTAGTCAAAGTTCAGCTTGGTAAATGACCCCCATAGTGTCCCTCCTCATAGAGGCCAGAATGTAAAGAAAGGAGGCAGTTATGCACTGCCACACTGAAACATAGCCCTGGATACAGAACCACAATATCCAGCAACCAAGTCACACTGTATACAAAGGTGAACAGTGAACAGACATATAACACACTTCAAATTTAAATCTCAATATGTCTATGAGCACCACAGAAAACAGCTAAGACATCTAGAAATGTAGTTTACATGCCAGCCATTAAAGTAAACTGGTATCCATCTAATACAAAGCTTCGATTCCACAGAACAGAAGCAGCATGGGCAGCAGCTGACTGGCATTGGCTGTCCTCACTGGGCTCTCAGATATCTGTTGCTTCATCACGGGTTCTAAGAATGTAGACCTCTTCTGGTCATCTGCTTGGATTTTATCTGACTGTACTTATTCCTTCATTAGGAGCCACTTACACCTTTGAGTCCATTTTTATAGTCTTTAGTGATTAAAAATATATGATGCTTCATAACAATTTATCAACTTGAAGAACAAAATAATTTATGATCATTGTTTCATTATAGATGTTTCTGCTGTGCTCACATTCAGACTCTGACTGGCCCACATGGTACAAGTGAATCGCCCCCAGGCCAGTCCATGGACTTTTTGTATACTACAAATTACAACCCGTTTTCACATTCCTTAATAGCTCAGTGTGTTTTTAGGTTGATTCTTGAGCAAAAAGTCACTGGTTCGAATCCAGGAGCAGCCATGAAGAAGATTTTCCAAGAAAAAAGAGACAGCATCATCCAGCTCATCCATAGTGGTATCCAGCCATGAAAAGTACTATACTTCATTATGTGAGTGCCATAACGGTTGGAAGAATATGAAATTAAGTCCGTCAACAGGTCGGCTCATCACAAGGTCTATCAGTTCTGGCACAACAAACACTACAGTAGAGGTGGCTCGTATGCTTCAGAACAGTGAGATCACAGACGTCCATGCAAGCACCATGCAACATACATTACACAAGTCTGGAATGGTGGCCAGAAAAAAGGTGAAGAAGCCTTGACTTCAATATCGTCATAAGATGCAGCGGCTCGAGTTTGCAAAAAAGTATGAACAGCTGGCAGTAGAAGATTTAAAACAGGTACTTTGGAGCAATGAGACAAAAGTCAATAGACTGGGCTCTGATGCGTGCAAATGGGTCTGGAAGAAACAAGGGAAAAGGGGGCTAAAATCTTGAGAAATTGAAGGAACTGTCAAGTTTAGTGGAGGAAGCCTGATGATATTGGGGTGTTTCATAGCTAAAGGTGACCTGGATCAATGGTCTCAATGCTCAGCTCTATGTGATAACCCTACATGACAAATTACTTGGTACAGTCAAGAACTATGGGTATTAAAAAGACAACATAGTGTTCCCAGCAAGACAGCATATGTCAAGATTGGCGAAGAAATGGTTCAATGGTTCAAGAGAAATAGAGGTGCTCGATTTGCCCCCACAGTCCCCAGATTTCAACCCAATCGGTAGAGTTGAAGAAAAAGCTGTATTCATAACCAAAAGATTCGACCAGTATGCACCAACATTGGGAATGTGTAGAAGAGACCTGAGAACAGATTTCGATTGAGACATGCTTGAATCTGATCGAGAGCATGCCCAGAAGGATTCAGGCAGTGTTGAAAGGCAAAGGTGGATTTACCAAATAATATATAAATAATAAAAATTTGAATTTAGAATTTCAGGAGCAAAACAGTAACAATGCAGCTAATTGACAAGATTCTGCATAACTATCATATGCTAAATAGTTGCAAGTCCAATTTATGTATGAGATAGCCAAGATAATTGTCTATAAGGCTACTTTCACACTTGCGTTCGGGGTTCCGCTTGTGAGTTCCGTTTGAAGGCTCTCACAAGCGGCCCCGAACGGATCCGTACTGCCCCAATGCATTCTGAGTGGATGCGGATCCGCTCAGAATGCATCAGTTTGGCACCGTTTGGCCTCCGTTCCGCTCAGCAGGCGGACACCCGAACGCAGCTTGCAGCGTTTTTGTGTCCGCCTGGCCGTGTGGAGCCAAACGGATCCGTCGTCCAGACTTACAATGCAAATCAATGGGAATGGATCCGTTTGACGTTGACACAATATGGTGCAATTTCAAACTGATCCGTCCCCCATTGACTTTCAATGTAAAGTCAGGAGTCCCCTATTAATATACCATCAGATCGTAATTTTCTCCAATCCGATGGTATATTTTAACTTGAAGCGTCCCTATCACCATGGGAACGCCTCTATGTTAGAATATACCATCGGATTTGAGTTAGATCGTGAAACTCAGATCCGACAGTATATTCTAACACAGAGGCGTTCCCATGGTGATGGGGACGCTTCAAGTTAGAATATACTGAGAACTGTGTACATGACTGCCCCCTGCTGCCTGGCAGACCCCCCACTGTATTTAACTCATTGGTGGACAGTGCGGCCCCCCTCCCCCCCTCCCCAGTATTAACTGTTACTAGTGCGGCCCCCCTCCCTCTATATTTATTGGTGGCCAGTGCGGCCCCCCCCTCCCTCCCTCCTCAGTATTAAATGTGACCAGTGCGGCCCCCCTCCCTCTATATTCATTGGTGGCCAGTGTGGCCCCCGTCCCCAGTATTAAATGTGACCAGTGCGGCCCCCCTCCCTCTATATTCATTGGTGGCCTGTGCGGATTCCCAGTATTAAATGTGACCAGTGCGGCCTCCCCTCTTCCCCCCCCCTAATTAAAATCACCCCCCCCATCATTGGTGGCAGCGGAGAGTTCCGATCGGAGTCCCAGTTTAATCGCTGGGGCTCCGATCGGTTACCATGGCAGCCAAGATGCTATTGCAGTCTTGGCTGCCATGGTTACTTAGCAATAAATAGAAGCATTATACTTACCTGCGAGCTGCGATGTCTGTGACCGGCCGGGCGCTCCTCCTACTGGTAAGTGAAAGGTCTGTGCTATAGGCAATGCGCCGCACAGATCTTTCACTTACCAGTAGGAGGAGCTCCTGGCCGGTCACAGACATCGCAGCTCATAGGTAAGTATAATGCTTCTATTTATTGCTAAGTAACCATGGCAGCCAAGACTGCAATTGCGTCTTGGCTGCCATGGTAACCGATCGGAGCCCCATCGATTAAACTGGGACTCCTATCGGAACTCTCTGTTGCCACCAACGATGGGGGGTGATTTTAATTAGGGGGGTGGGAAGAGGGGAGGCCGCACTGGTCACATTTAATACTGGGAATCCGCACTGGCCACCAATGAATATAGAGGGAGGGGGGCCGCATTAGTCACATTTAATACTGGGGAGGGAGGGAGGGGGCGTCGCTCTGGCCACCAATGAATATAGAGGGAGGGGGGCCGCATTGGTCACATTTAATACTGGGGAGGGAGGGGGGGTCGCACTGGCCACCAATGAATATAGAGGGAGGGGGGCCGCATTGGTCACATTTAATACTGGGGAGGGAGGGGGGTCGCACTGGTCACATTTAATACAGGGGAGGGAGGGGGTCTGCCCCCTCCTGCCTGGCAGCACCTGATCTCTTACAGGGGGCTATGATTCGCACAATAATTGTGCGGATCACAGCCCCCTGTAAGATATCGGGTGCTGCCAGGCAGCAGGGGGCAGTGATGTACACAGTTCTTTTAGTATATTCTAACTTGAAGCGTCCCCATTACCATGGGAACGCCTCTGTGTTAGAATATACTGTCGGATCTGAGTTTTCACGAAGTGAAAAATCTGATCTGTAAAAACCAGTTATGCAGACGGATCCGTTCTGAACGGATGCAAGCGTTTGCATTATAGGAGCGGATCCGTCTGTGCAGACACCAGACGGATCCGCTCCAAACGCAAGTGTGAAAGTAGCCTAACAATGCAGTTACATAACACAAATCTGCATACCTAATTATATGCTAAATAGTTTCAAGTCCAATTTATGTATGAGATAGCCAAGCTAATTGTCTATAAAATGGTGGTAGTCTCACATTCGATACTGTAGTGGATGGTGAGATATGGAGCCTGAAAGTCAAACGTTCAAAACATTGTTACCCTTTGTGCTCGTCAGTGTAGATTGGCAGATTACAGCACCTCAACCAGCCTAAGTTCATTCAAAAAACGAACAAAAAAAACTATGCGTAGAATATTTAGAAAGCTTCTCAGTTTATTATTATAGACACATTCAAGTATTTGGGATGACTTATAGGTACAGAGGCAGGATACCCAAAATCCTCCTTTCCCAGGAATCTGACTTCTCAAACTTGCTGCAGGGACCCTATAATCAATCATCTTATAACATCTTGCTGCTGTGTGAGCAGGTAATATTTGGATATATCAGTGTTGTTAAATTTCACTGGTGGGTCCTAGGCAGCCCAGTCCAAGACTGCTCACAATCTATGGCTGTAAGCAGGAAGATAATGCTCATTTCTATCCCATTAAGGCCCTATGATGCTATGGGCTTAAGAGCTATGCCCACTTCCTCACATCCTAGAGCCAGCTATTTCATACAAAGGTATAGCATTGGCCCAAAGGCCTGTCATGTATAAGTGCCTATGTGGTCCAGTCATTGAAAGGGCTAAATAGGTATAATGTCCGTTTTTCTTACCACTGTAGTGACCACCAATACGCCTTTTTATGGCAGTCACTACGGGGATGTAAGTTGGGTGCCACTTTTTACTGTGGCCCAGTCAAAGAGCTGCACGAGTCCCCCATGCAACGGGGAGTGGGGACCCCGCTCTCACATGAGAGCCAGGGTCCGTCAGGAGTGCTGATACGGACTGTTTAACGCTTTACATGCTGCAGGAAATGGAGCCTGCCGCATGTATGTAAAGTGCTGACAGAAGCAGCGGACTCCCTCTGTTCTTCCATCGGCACCCTGCAAATGCGATCGCGGGGTGCCGATGCGTGTAAAGGCTGGCTGGGGTCTTATGAAGGCCGTAAAAAATAAAAAGACAGAATTGCTCATTTGTTATTAGTTGCCACCGAAAAAACTTAATAACAAGAGATCAAAAAGTATCATTTACTCCAAAATGATACCAATGAAAAATATCATCCCACAAAAATCACCCCCACACAACTGTGTAGAAAGAAAAAATAAATAAAAATGATAGGTCTTGGGAAGCGGTAATGCAAAAACTTTTTTTTCCATAAAAAAAGGGGTTTTATTTAGGGCCAGTGCAAGGATTTTTGCCAACACAAGCAAAGCTAAATTTTGGCGACCCCCCCCCCACCCCCTCGCAGCTTATTTGGCCCTGATTCCGTCTGCAGCAGCTGGCTTCTCCTCTGTCTGGTCCTGGTATCTTCTCTCTGCTTCAGACAATCGCTGGTTTGAGGACCGTATTTTTTGCCCTATAATAGGCACCGGCCCATAAGATGCACCTAGGTTTTAGAGGAGGCTAATAAGAAAAAAATATTTTCTATTACACCTCAGGTCAGACCAGCAATCAGACCCCCAATGTTAATCAGACCTCAGCTCACAGCCCCATTTAAACCCCCAATGTTAATCAGACCTCAGATCATGCCCCCAATGCCTCAGAACAGACCCCCATGTCATCAGCCCCCACTGTCAGCCATCATGCTCCCATGTCAGCCATCATGACCCCATGTCAGCCATAAGCCCCCCATGTCAGCCATCAGTCCCCATCCATCATCCGTTTCCATTGTCAGCCATCATGCCCCCATGTCAGCAATCAGCCCATATTGTCAGCCATAATGCTTTCATTGTCAGCCATCATGTTCCTATGTCAGCCATCATGTCCCTATGTCAGCCATCATGTCCCTATGTCAGCCATCATGCCCCATGTCAAAGAGGAAACCGGACAGCACTCGCTCCAAATTGCACGCTGCACGGGAGAGGAGCAACCGCCAACGAACAACAAATCCCAGCAGCTGTGTCTTTGCAAATAGGTTTCTTTATTTCATTTCAAGTTCCAGAAAGTGTCCTATAACCAGGACGCGTTTCGGCGTACAAACCTTTCTCAACAGGTACATCCAACAATAAATCACAAGCTATATATATCACAAGTACCGCCAACAAGGACGTCCTCACCCTAAGTGGGTGGTATTTTCAAATATGTCAATCAAATAACAGCAACAAATAACAGACATTTGGTAGAGGTTGTTTCCACCTTGTTGGAGAGTCTATATATCTTCTTCACAAGGTAAAGGTCTAAAAAGGATACATAAAAGTATATTGATTAAGTGTATGCATATATACACATCATAAATGCATGACCTCCTGTTTTTGAGATAAAAAATAAAATTAAGGGGAAGGCAGAACAATTTGTGACATTAGGTGTGATTGACCAACATCTTTGCAAGTTTTTGATTAATCATACCCCAAGAACACCAGTATTATATATATTACCAAAAGTCCATAAGACTTTGATTGACCCCCCAGGACGCCCCATTGTGTCCTCAGTGGGATCCATCTCATCCCCTCCAGCAGTCATCCTAGAAAAAGTTTTAACCCCTTTGGTAAAAACCACTAAGTCGTTCTTGTGGGACACACCCTATTTTCTTAGGATAATTGCTGAATTGGGCCCTGTTCCCCCTGACAGCCTCCTGGTGACCATTGATGTTCTAAGTCTATACACTTCAATCGGTCATCAGGAGGGTTTACAAGCTGTTTCGGCCCTATTGAGTAAAACTAAATACACATCATTCGAACAAGATTTTTCTTATAATTGTTACACCTTGTTTTATATGAGAACTATTTTCTATTTATGGATACGTTCTACCTCCAGAAGGGTAGTACCGCGATGGGGTCGAATGTGGCCCCGCCCTATGCTAATATATTTATGTCATCATTTGAAGAGAACTCTATATACAATACTGAGCTATACCGCAATAATGTAATTGTCTGGAAAAGATTTATTGATGATATTTTTTGCATATTTTTGCATATTTTTTGAAATCCTATCGGATTTCATGCATCATTTGAATACTGTGTTTGATGGCCTTCAATTTACAGTTACATCTGACACCAATATGGTGAGCTTCCTGGACACGAGAGTCATTAAGGATCAAAAAGGGTTTCTTTCTACAGCTCTTCATTGTAAGGACACGGACAGAAACAGTATACTCCATTTTAAGAGTGCCCACCCACTGTCCCTTAAACAAGCCATCCCTAGATCCCAATACCAACGAGTGAGACGGATAGTCTCTGATCCAGTTATGCGAGACATAAGAATGGCTGAAATGACAGAGAGATTTCAGGAGAGGGGTTATCCCCAGTCTGTCCTCATGAGGGCTAGAGAAGGGATAGAGGGTGATATAGGCCCACGAGAGAGAAGTAAGATGTCCAGGATTGCGTTTATCCACAAGTTCCATCCATTCGATGTAGGCATTGACAATATAGTTAGGAAACACTGGCACCTGTTGGGTAAGGCATACCCTCAGGTCGATGAATATTTAGAGTCTACCCCTTATCTGTAACAAAAAGAACCCGAATTATCGTGATAAAGTAGTCCATGCAGATTTGGGTAGCACTAAATTGATGTTAAAACAACAGCGGATATCCACACTACGGATGGGTACGTTCCCCTGCCTGCATTGTCTACAATGTTCCCACATAATTAAAGGTCCCTCATTCCATCATCCACACACGGGCAAAAGCTTTGGAGTAAAAGTTTTTTTTTACTTGTGAATTAATGAATGTAATATACCTTATCAAATGCCCTTGTGGCTTGCTATATGTGGGTGAGACAATGCAGGCAGTGAGGGACCGTATCAGCAAACACAAGTCCGATATTAGGACAAAAAATATGATGTTGCCAATCCCCAACCATTTTGACAAATTGAAACATACTGTAGCACAACTACGGTTTCAAGTCTTGGAGCAGGTGGAGAGACCAAGGAGAGGGGGGGACATTAAGAGACTTCTCCTTAAACGGGAGGCCTTTTGGATACACACCCTTGATACACTGCACCCAAGGGGCCTGAATAGAGATTATGAGGTCATGCATTTATGATGTGTGTATATGCGTACACTTAATCAATATACTTTTATGTATCCTTTTTAGACCTCTACCTTGTGAAGAAGATATATAGACTCTCCAATAAGGTAGAAACAACCTCTACCAAATGTCTGTTATTTGTTGCTGTTATTTGATTGACATATTTGAAAATACCACCCACTTAGGGTGAGGACGTCCTTGTGGGCGGTACTTGTTACATATATAGCTTGTGATTTATTGTTGGATGCACCTGTTGAGAAAGGCTTGTACGCCGAAACGCGTTCTGGTTATAGGACACTTTCTGGAACTTGAAATGAAATAAAGAAACCTATTTGCAAAGACACAGCTGCTGGGATTTGTTGTTCCATTATGCCCCATGTCAGCCATCATGCCGCCCCCATGTCAGCCATCAGAGCAAATAAAACAAAATAACTGACCTCTCTTGCTCTAGGACGCCGCCGCTCCTGACCACCAGCGCTCTCTCTCTTGTTCCTGGTTCTCGGCTGTCAGTTGTGAAGGCTGCGCACGGCGTGAGATCACATGGTGCGCAACCCTGCACAGCAGACAGCCGAGCGGAGGACCAGGAAGCGGCTAGTACAGATCCCTCACAGCTTCCCGATCCTCCGGTACTAATGAAGCGCTTCCAAAAAGCGCTTCATTAGTATTCGCCCCATAACACACAGGGGCATTTTTCCCTCACTTTGGGGGGGAAAAATTGCATCTTATGGGGCAAAAAATACGCATTAAGGCAGCCGCTTGGTCTGCTATATTTTAGCCCTGGGCCTGGTTTTATTGCAAAAAAGTAGTAAAATGTAATTGTATTTGCTATTAGAGTAATCACACTAACCCAAAGAATAAAGATATTATGTTATTTATACAGAAAAAATGTACGCAGTAAAATTTCTAACGTATTGCTGTTTTTCCCATTTACCTCCCAGAAAGAGTTAATTCAGTTATTCAGTTTTTCAGCTTATGTGTACCACAAAATGGCGCCATTAACAACTACAACTTTTCCTGCAAAAAATGAGCCCTCATACAACTATATACAGTACAGAAAATATGTAGCAAAGAAAAGCAGGCACACCACCTTCTGGAATAAACGTGGAACACTAGAAATACTCTATTGAAAAATTTATTATGAGATGTCACACATAAAAATGGCCAATATATATAAAATACTCAATACAATAAAATACACTGAATAAAATTAATTAATAAAAAAATGTCACAAATAAATGCCAAGACTGTCGTACAGTCTCCTGGAATAGTGTCTCCTGAGATAAAATGTGGCAGAGAACAATAACAATCCACCTGTCAGTGTTTGCCAAATGGGACTGTCTCCATGAGACTCTTACCACTCAGTAGTACCGATGCTGTAAATGTGTGGTCTACTTGCACGGAGCGGTGGAGAAGTGTAATCGCCAGAGCACTAGATTCTGGACGCTGAACGCTGAGTATTGAAAAAGCGCACAGCTTAGAGTGAATAATCACACAGCGGTGGAGGATGCAGACACCAGAGCGCAGGACGCTGGACGCTGAGTGTTCAGCTCGGAGGGCGTGCTTTCGATCAGGTGATCCTATGTAAATGAATCAGATGTTCCGATCAGCTGGTATGAATCGCCCAATCACATACTGCACAGGTCCTTATACCATGTTGGTAACTTGGCACAGCGTAAGTCCAGGTCCTATGTTGCAACAATGGCTCTGTTGGCGGATAGTTTTTGAAGAGAAATTCTCTTTGTCCACGTAATCTTTTGTACTTGGGGTCCGGACCAGTACTAGATGTAGAAGTTGCGTAGTCCGCTAGACGCGTTTCGAGGCTTCCTGCCTCTTCCTCAGTAGCTACCAGACTGCGCTCTTCCAAACATTATATAGGATACACAATTAAAATCATTAGTAGAACCTGAGTGTCAGGTTAAAGAACCAAATAAAACATGGAGTGGATTCTAAAAATGGAGACAAATACATACAGTAGGTGAACCCGATTTTGTGTCAATCTCGCTCTCTTTCTCGGCGAGATTGAGCACCTACGAGCCCCATCGCGGGAGCCAGCGCCGAGCTGGCTTGCCGCGATGGAGACAGAGCCGTCATAGAAGCGACGGGAGATCCGACTTGGATTCCCGTCAATTCTACACGTGTGCGGCGTTTGTTATGAATCCTGAGGGGGAAGTCCCCGCCGGATTTTAAATAAAAATCCGGCATGGGTCCCCCCCTCAGGAGCATACCGGGCCCTTAGGTCTGTTATGGGTTGTAAGGAGAGCCCCCCCTACGCCGAAAAAAACGGAGTAGGGGGTCCCCCTACAATCCATACCAGACCCGTATCCAAAGCACGCTACCCGGCCAGCCAGGAAGGGAGTGGGGACGAGCGAGCGCCCCCCCCCCCTCCTGAGCCGTACCAGGCTGCATGCCCTCAACATGGGGGGGTTGGGTGCTCTGGGGCAGGGGGCGCACTGCGGCCCCCCACCTCAGAGCACCCTGTCCCCATGTTGATGAGGACAGGGCCCCTTCCCGACAACCCTGGCCGTTGGTTGTCGGGGTATGCGGGCGGGAGGCTTATCGGAATCTGGGAGCCCCCTTTAATAAGGGGGCCCCCAGATACCGGCCCCCCACCCTAAGTGAATGAGTATGGGGTACATCGTACCCCTACCCATTCACCTGCAAGAAAAGTGGTAAAAACACAAATAAACCACACAGTGTATTAAAATATTTTATTTTTCTGCTCCGGAGGCCGCCCCCTGTCTTCTTTATTAGCTCTTTTACCAGGGGGGGGCTCTTCTTCTTCCGCTATCCCGACGGGTCTTCTCCGCTATCCGGGGGGTCTTCTCAACTCTCCGGGGTTCTCCTTCTGTCTTCGCCGCTCTCCGTTGTTGACTCGGCGCACCCCGGTTCTTCGTCTCGCTAAATTTTTATTTAAAATCCGAGATCTTGCGAGACGAAGAACCGGGGTGCGCCGAGTCAACAACGGAGAGCGGCGAAGACAGAAGGAGAACCCCGGAGAGTTGAGAAGACCCCCCGGATAGCGGAGAAGACCCATCGGGATAGCGGAAGAAGAAGAGCCCCCCCTGGTAAAAGAGCTAATAAAGAAGATAGGGGGCGGCCTCCGGAGCAGAAAAATAAAATATTTTAATACACTGTGTGGTTTATTTGTGTTTTTACCACTTTTCTTGCAGGTGAATGGGTAGGGGTACGATGTACCCCATACTCATTCACTTAGGGTGGGGGGCCGGTATCTGGGGGCCCCCTTATTAAAGGGGACTCCCAGATTCCGATAAGCCTCCCGCCCGCATACCCCGACAACCAACGGCCAGGGTTGTCGGGAAGGGGCCCTGTCCTCATCAACATGGGGACAGGGTGCTCTGAGGTGGGGGGGCCGCAGTGCGCCCCCTGCCCCAGAGCACCCAACCCCCCCATGTTGAGGGCATGCAGCCTGGTACGGCTCAGGAGGGGGGGGGGGGGCGCTCGCTCGTCCCCACTCCCTTCCTGGCTGGCCGGGTAGCGTGCTTTGGATACGGGTCTGGTATGGATTGTAGGGGGACCCCCTACGCCGTTTTTTTCGGCGTAGGGGGGGCTCTCCTTACAACCCATAACAGACCTAAGGGCCCGGTATGCTCCTGAGGGGGGGACCCATGCCGGATTTTTATTTAAAATCCGGCGAGGACTTCCCCCTCAGGATTCATAACAAACGCCGCACACGTGTAGAATTGGCGGGAATCCAAGTCGGATCTCCCGTCGCTTCTATGACGCGCTTGCTGGGATGTGCTGTCACTATTCCAGTGAGTGCGAGATCTCGGCACCATGTCGCCGAGTATCAGCGCGACGCTGTCGTGCTAAAAGCACAATATCACAAACACCTACTGTATGGGCTGCAAATATGTGTCAAAATGTCAAATATCATTATATATCACACAGAATATATGTACATTCTTAAAAGTACCAATAACTTAACATTAACATAATTCCTTCATAATATCACCATAATAGGTCTCAATGCACACATGCGTTTCCTGTGCGTTTTTTTGTTCTCATATGTCATAGTGGAGAAAATTCATATACCTTTTCAATTATAGTGTATATAAGGATATTTATAAGCTTTTTATAACATTTTTATGAAATTTTATTACTAACAATGCGTTTCCCCAACCTACAACTCAAGATTCGACAGACAGTAGTCATATAGTCATTCACAGAAAACTATCGTATATTTTATATAATTTCATATATTTTTCAAAACTTTTCTTCATATATTTATTCAGCTGAAAAAATATTTTGTTTCTCGTTTAATGTAGATATAGTGATGCCTGGGAGCAAGGGGAGATCAGGGTGCTGGACAAAAGACAGCTGACCCTGATGTCACGTCGGTCCCAGGCAACCTATAGAAAACCGAATACTTCTAATTCTGCGTTGAGACCTTTCGGAACCAACGAGCCAAATTCAAAAATCCTTCTTGACTCTACTCGGGACATATGCATAATGTGGTTCCCTCCCCTCCAGTTGGGTTGTATTCTCTCTAGGGCCACATATTTTAGTGTACTGGGATCTTGATTATGATGAGTTTTAAAATGCCTGGAAACCGTATGCTTCTCATATCCCTTGCATATATTCGCAATGTGTTCCGAGACTCTCTTTTTTAATGTCCTCTTTGTTCTCCCAATGTATTGCTTATCACATGTGCATTGGAGCAGATAGATAACATCCGTGGTGCTACATGTTAGAAATTCTCTAATTGTCCATCTATAATTATTACTTGTTGACATCACTACTTCTGTTTTTTTATTTTTATTTTTAGTGATCTTACAATTTGAGCAGCTCCCACAACGGAAGAACCCCTGTAGGCCTACCCACTTGATAATGGTATCAGTTTGGGTAAAGTTCCTATTTTTAATGGTTGGGGCAATTTTTAATGCTAACGAGGGGACTTTTGTATATGTAATATCCGGTACGACTGGTAGGAGATGTCCAATAACTTTATCTTTACGAAGAAGATGCCAGTGTGTTTTGATCATTTTCTCAATCTTCCTATACTGAGAATTAAAGGGAAGGATGAGTCTTATCTTATTTTCTTCTACATTTCTCTTTAGCTCTATATTGGGTTTTTCTTTGAAAAAGGTGGTTCTATCCATCATTTTTACCCTATTCAGAGAATTTTGCAAAAGAAATGATGGATATTATTTGACATCAAAATTTTTCTTCATTATTTCTGCCTCCTCTTCAAAGTTTCTCTCAGACGTACAATTTCGTTTTAGACGCCTAAATTGGTTGATTGGTATATTTGCCAACCAACGAGGAAGATGGCAACTCGTGTGCAGGATGTAACTATTACGAGTCACTGGTTTATAGTATGTACTACAAACCAATCTCTGTGTTTCTACAGAAATGCATAGATCTAAAAATTCAACTTGTTTTTGGCTAATGTTAGCAGTGAAGGTTAAGTTTTGGTTGTTCCGATTTAATTCCATAATAAACTCATTCAGGTCATCCTCTCTCCCATTCCAAATGAAGAGGATGTCATCAATGTATCGCCGCCAGAGGACCAAGCTCGTCCCCAGCCGTGACCCAATCACCCCGTGCTCAAATTGTGCTACAAAGAGATTGGCGTAGCTGGGGGCGAACCTGGTCCCCATGGCGGTACCCCTGGCTTGTAAATAAAATTCGGAACCATACCAAAAATAATTGTGTGATAATATATGTTGGATCCCCTCTACTGTAAAATTAATTTGGCCTTCTTCCAACTTACTCTCTCTCCTTAGCACTGTTTTTATTGCTTCCAAACCTTGTTTATGTTTAATGGAGGTATTGTCATGGTCTTACCTGCTTGCTGCTCTCCTTCGTTTGACATGTGCTGGCGGCCATCTTGGTTTCTGGGTTTCTTGTAGCCTTCCACCCTGCGGCTCCTCCTTCCCCTGGGAGGAGCTGGATGCCTAGCTCATATATATAGGAGGTCTGTGGCTTCAGTTCCTTGCTTGGTCCTCTTGTGTTCACATGCTTCTAAGACTGCTGCTGCTTCTGGTTCCTGATCCTGGCTTCGTCTGACTACCCTTCTGGTTCCTGATCCTGGCTTCGTCTGACTACCCTGCTGGTTCCTGATCCTGGCTTCGTCTGACTACCCTGCTGGTTCCTGATCCTGGCTTCGTCTGACTACCCTGCTGGTTCCTGATCCTGGCTTCGTCTGACTACCCTTCTGGTTCCTGACCTCTGGCTTCGCAAAGACTCTGCTCGGTTTCACCATCCGTTTGGACTTTTGCTTTACAGCTTTATTTTCAATAAAGCCTTCTTATTTTCACTTATCTCTTGTTGTACGTCTGATTCATGGTTCCGTGACATTAGGACCAAGCCATGAATTCTGACGGTACAGGGCCATCCTCGCTACCCACGCTGGTTGCCAGACTTGATCAGCAGGATCACCTGTTGGGTCGGTTCGCTGTGGCGTTGCAAACCCTGCTTGAACGCACGGCTCATTTCGCTCCCGTTGCCGATGGGTCGGTTGTCGCTCCTGGGCTCGCTCCTACTGCCGCTCCGGTTGTTGCGCCAGAGTCTACCCCGACACCTGTTGTTGCGCCTGCGGTGTTTCGGGGTATGACCGGTTCTGCCCCTCTTCCACAGCGCTTTGGGGGAGAGCCAACTCAGTGCCGAGGTTTCCTTAACCAGGTGGGCATTTATTTCGAGTTGCTGCCACATGCCTTTCCTACTGAGAGATCAAAGGTGGGCTTCTTGATCTCGCTGCTCATGGACAAGGCCTTGGCCTGGGCCAGCCCTTTATGGGAGAACAACAATCCGGTGGTTGCCGAGTTTTCCGGTTTTGTTGCTTCTCTTCGGAAGGTATTCGATGTGCCGGCTCGTGCTGCCTCTGCTGCGAAGCTCCTTATGTCCATCAGACAGGGTTCACGATCCGTAGCTGAATACGCCATTGAGTTTCGTACCCTGGCAGCAGAGGTGGGCTGGAATAATGAGGCTCTGGTCGCTGCTTTCTCTCATGGTCTCTCGGATGCCTTGAAGGATGAGGTTGCAGCTAAGGACCTACCAGTTGAGCTCGAGTCTCTTATTTCTTTCCTGATTTTGATTGACACCAGACTCAGGGAGAGACCTTCCTTTAAGGAGAACCTGCGGAGGTCTTCTAACAGATTGGTGCCTACGTTTGCTGTCCCACCCGTGCCTCCCTCTCCTCCCACGCCTCCTGGGGATGACTTGTCTGGGGGTGAACCCATGCAGCTGGGGTTTGCTCGCCTGTCCGAGGGGGAGAGGGCACTCCGGAGACGTGAGGGCCGATGCATGTACTGTGGTCTCGGTGGGCATTTTCGGTTGGCATGTCCGAACCGTCCGGGAAACGCTCGTACCCTGAGATCCTGTCAGGGGCAGATCTTGGGTGGAGTCTCCTCGTCCCCGGTTTCCCGTGTTGACAAACCACTGATCACTGTTGTCCTCTCCTGGGTCGGGGGCTCGGTGACGACCCAGGCGTTGGTGGACTCTGGTGCTGGTGGTTTGTTCATTGATAGTGTGTTCGCTGCCGCCAATTCCATTCCTCTGCAGGCTCGAGGTTCCCCACTGGCTCTTGAGGCGATAGACGGCAGACCCCTTCTGCCGCCACACGTGACTCATGAGACCCTTCCAGTGGGGATAGCCATTGGTGCCGTTCACAGAGAGTCGGTCTGCCTCCAGGTTATTTCGTCTCCACACTACTCGGTGGTCTTGGGGTACCCCTGGCTCCAGAAGCATAATCCGACTTTCGATTGGAGATCGGTCGAGATCCTCTCGTGGTCACCGCAGTGTGGGGCTAGTTGCATCCATGGGTCTGTCAAGTTGCTGTGTACTTCCTCGGACTCTCTGTTGCCTCCTGAATATGAGGAGTACCGGGATGTATTCGAAAAGGTGCGCGCGGTTGCCCTACCTCCGCACCGCCCATATGATTGTGCCATAGAGTTACAATCTGGTGCCGTTCCTCCTCGTGGCAAAGTCTATCCACTGTCGGTAGCGGAGAATGAGGCCATGGAGGAGTACGTGAGGGAGGCGCTTTCACGCGGACACATTCGCAAATCTTCGTCCCCGGCAGGGGCTGGATTTTTCTTTGTGAAAAAGAAGGGCGGTGAGTTGAGGCCTTGCATCGATTACAGGGGTCTCAATCGCATCACGATCAAGAACGCTTACCCGATACCCTTGATTTCCGAGCTGTTCGATCGCCTTAAAGGGGCCACGGTCTTTACCAAACTCGACCTGAGGGCGGCATATAACCTGGTAAGGATCAAGGCGGGCGATGAGTGGAAGACCGCGTTTAACACCAGGACCGGTCATTACGAATCCTTGGTTATGCCCTTTGGGTTGTGCAATGCGCCCGCAGTCTTTCAGGAATTCATCAACGATGTTTTCCGTGACCTGTTGCAGCAGTGTGTGGTAGTCTATTTGGATGACATCTTGGTATATTCTGAATCCATGGAGGCCCACATTCTGGATGTCAGACGAGTGTTGCAACGGTTACGAGAGAACAAGCTGTTCGGTAAGCTTGAGAAATGCGAATTTCACCGATCCCAGGTAACCTTCTTAGGTTACATCATTTCCGCTGAGGGGTTCTCCATGGATCCTGAGAAGGTTTCGGCTGTCTTACAGTGGCCCCAGCCCAGTGGTCTTCGTTCCCTGCAGTGCTTTTTGGGCTTCGCCAATTATTATCGGAAGTTCATCAGGGACTTTTCCATGCTAGCCAAGCCTCTCACGGATCTGACCAGGAAGGGCAGTAATTCCCAGGTCTGGCCGCTCGAGGCCATCCGAGCTTTTGAGGCCCTAAAGTCCGCCTTTGTGTCGGCTCCGATTCTGTCGCATCCCAACCCTGGGTTGCCCTTTGTCCTCGAGGTGGACGCGTCTGAGACGGGAGTAGGCGCCCTTCTGTCTCAGCGTAGAACACCAGAGGGTCCTCTGCTTCCTTGTGGGTTTTACTCCCGGAAACTGTCTTCCGCGGAGTGCAACTATCAGATTGGTGACAGGGAGTTATTGGCCATCGTGCAGGCCCTTAAAGAATGGAGGCACTTGCTCGAGGGTTCGGTGGTTCCGGTTCTCATCCTGACGGACCACAAGAATCTGACCTACCTTTCTGAGGCCAAGAGATTGACACCACGTCAGGCCAGATGGGCTCTGTTCTTGTCACGTTTTAATTACGTGGTCTCCTACCTACCCGGTTCCAAGAACATCAGGGCGGATGCCTTATCATGGCAGTACTCCGAGCTGTCCAGGGAGGAGTCGATTCCGACTTCGGTCATACCTCCGAATCAGATCCTGGCCGCCATTCGCACCAGCCTGACCTCTCCCCTGGGTGAGCAGATTTTGGCGGCTCAATCTGGTGCTCCCTCTGGGAGACCCAACGGCAGATGTTTTGTGCCTGAGGAGTTGCGCACTCGGTTGTTGCGAACCTACCATAACTCCAAGACCGCGGGGCATCCTGGAAAGAATCAGCTGTCCTGGGCTGTTTCACGTCTGTTCTGGTGGCCTTCCCTACTTTCCGACATCGCCGCATATGTAGCGGCATGCTCCGTTTGTGCCCAGAGTAAGTCCCCTCGGCACCTTCCGTTGGGCCTTCTGCAACCCATAGCCACCGGGGAGCGTCCATGGTCACACCTGGGGATGGATTTCATTGTGGACCTCCCTGCATCCCGAGGCCATACGGTCATTCTCATGATTGTGGATCGGTTTTCCAAAATGTGCCACTGTGTTCCTCTCAAGAAGTTACCCTCTGCACAAGAGTTGGCCACGATTTTTGCCAGGGAGGTCTTCCGGTTGCACGGTTTGCCTAAGGAGATTGTGTCGGATCGGGGGAGTCAGTTTGTGTCCAGGTTCTGGCGCGCCTTTTGCTCCCAGTTGGGGATTCATCTCTCCTTCTCCTCGGCCTACCACCCTCAGTCCAATGGGTCCGCAGAACGATCCAATCAGGCCTTGGAGCAATTCCTTCGTTGCTATGTCTCCGATCACCAAGACAATTGGGTTGACCTCCTGCCTTGGGCTGAGTTTGCCAGGAACACGGCGGTGAACTCTTCCTCTGGGACGTCTCCCTTCATGGCCAATTATGGGTTCCAACCTGCCGTGTTACCGGAGGTATTCTCTCCCCAGGATATTCCGGCTGTGGAGGATCACCTTTCCGTCCTACGTGCTTCTTGGGTACAGATCCAGAAGTCCCTTGAGGTCTCTGCGCAGCGCCAGAGACTCCAGGCTGATCGCAGACGAGCGCCTGCTCCTTCCTACCAGGTCGGAGACCGTGTATGGTTGTCCACCCGCAACCTCAACCTTCGAGTGCCCACTCCCAAGCTGGCGCCTCGCTTTGTTGGTCCCTTCCGAGTGCTTCGCAGGGTAAACCCGGTAGCCTATGCCCTTGCGCTTCCTCCTGGCATGCGGATCTCCAACGTGTTTCATGTCTCCCTGTTGAAGCCACTGGTGTGTAATCGTTTCACTTCCTCGGTTCCTCGGCCTCGTCCGGTCCAAGTGGGCAATCGTGAGGAATATGAGGTGAGCAATATCCTGGACTCACGCCTGGTCCGCGGTCGGTTGCAGTTTTTGGTCCATTGGCGTGGTTATGGTCCAGAGGAGCGTTCCTGGGTTCCCTCCGCAGATGTCCATGCTCCTGCCTTGCTCCGAGCCTTCCACGCACGCTTCCCTCAGAAACCGTTTTGTGCTCCGCGGAGGAGGGGCCCTTGAGGGGGAGGTACTGTCATGGTCTTACCTGCTTGCTGCTCTCCTTCGTTTGACATGTGCTGGCGGCCATCTTGGTTTCTGGGTTTCTTGTAGCCTTCCACCCTGCGGCTCCTCCTTCCCCTGGGAGGAGCTGGATGCCTAGCTCATATATATAGGAGGTCTGTGGCTTCAGTTCCTTGCTTGGTCCTCTTGTGTTCACATGCTTCTAAGACTGCTGCTGCTTCTGGTTCCTGATCCTGGCTTCGTCTGACTACCCTTCTGGTTCCTGATCCTGGCTTCGTCTGACTACCCTGCTGGTTCCTGATCCTGGCTTCGTCTGACTACCCTGCTGGTTCCTGATCCTGGCTTCGTCTGACTACCCTGCTGGTTCCTGATCCTGGCTTCGTCTGACTACCCTTCTGGTTCCTGACCTCTGGCTTCGCAAAGACTCTGCTCGGTTTCACCATCCGTTTGGACTTTTGCTTTACAGCTTTATTTTCAATAAAGCCTTCTTATTTTCACTTATCTCTTGTTGTACGTCTGGTTCATGGTTCCGTGACAGGTATATAGAGAGCTGACATCCAATGTAACTAAAAACCATTCAGGATCGTAAATTAAAGTTTCAACAGTTTTAATAATATCTGTTGTGTCCTTAATATAGGAAGGTGTCTTCTTAACAAAAGGTTGCAAAATTTGGTCAATATAATGCGATAGATTACATGTAATAGATCCTACCCCTGAAATGATGGGACATCCTGGAGGGTTTTTGCTATTTTTGTGCACTTTAGGCAGGCAGTAAAAAACAGGAATTCTTTGTTCTGTGTCTAATATGTATTTGTATTCATTTTCATATAGAAATCCCTGTTCTTTACCTCTTTTACATAGATCAGTTAAGGATCCATAAAACTCCTGTGTGGGGTCTCTATCTAACTTAATGTACGTATCTTGGTCCATCAATTGTTTGCGACACTCTTTGTCGTAATCCTCTGTATTTTGGATCACGATTGCACCTCCTTTGTCAGCCGGACGTATCGTGATACTGTCCAATTTCTGCAATTGTTTCAAAGCTTCACATTCGCATTTAGTTAGATTATTATAATGTCTCTTCTGTATAGATGTATTAATCTTTCTAATGTCCGTCTCCATGTTTTTTCTAAAAGTGGCTATCTCATATCCTATTTCTTGTTGAGGGTATTTCCTAGATTTCGGTTTCAAATCAGTATGCAGATATTTGGATTGATTCGATAGGGTATATTCATAGGGATTTTTAATAAAGTGCTTTTTAAGACATAATTTCCTCACAAATTTTTCTATGTTGATATACGTCTCAAATTTGTTCAAGAGGGCTGTAGGTGCAAATTTCAGACCCTTATTCAATAAAGTGCTCTGTGCTTGGGTGAGTATATGCGTACTAAAATTAATAATAGGGCTTTCTTCCTCTGTTTGAGTGTTCATCTCCTTGTGTTTCTGTTTCCTGTTTCCCCTACGGGTCTTCCTCCCTGATCGTGAGTCCGAGTGACTTGCGTGCGTTGTGGTCTCTGTGAATTGTGATGTTGTATTGGGGGGCGATCGTGAGCGCCGTCTCCCTCTCGGTGGGGTCCGTTCTCTCCTTGGTGCGTGTGTTGTGGGGCTGAAGTCCCTGTGTCTTAGATTGTAGTTGTGTGGTTGTATTGGTGTCTGGTGATGATCTTTTCTGGGAGTTGCTTTCTCCATGGGTCGGTATATTCAGGATTTGTGGTGAGGGGGTGTTCTGTCTAAAAAATGTGTTTCAGATAAACTTTCATATTGATTTGTGATGGGTATATTATAAGTGATTTTTGGGTCTCCTTGTTCAGATCCTATGTCTCTTTGTACCTTCCTCTGGGATTCCACATTGTGTGAGTTATGTGCTCTATAGGTGTTCCTAGATGAATCATTAGAATAATATTCTTGATTCTGGGAGTTTTGTGCCCTATCCGTATTATGCATTTTGTCATTTCCCATATTAAGGATCTTTTTGGTTTTTCTATAAATGATATCTTGTTCTAGGGAATCTAGACTTTTGCAAATCCGTGACTGCCATAGATCATATTCTTCATTGTCTGGAAATTTTTCAATCATAGATTTACTGATTTCAATTTGTTGATTAATATCACTCAGCATTTGGGTTCTACGAGTTATAATCAATTGTATTAATGCCATAGATTGTGTCTTGAACAGAGATTCCCATTCCCTGTTGAAGTCTTCACAATATAAATCCTGTGCTGGTTGTTTAATAATACTTAGTCCCTTTGGAATTTTTTCATTAGAAATATAATAGTTCAATGTCTTAATTTACCATCGCTGCCTTAGCTGTTTATGCAGTAATGTCTCCAAATTCCGAAAGGCCTCAGACACAGTCTTATCTTCCATCTGTCTCCTATTATCATTTGTGAATATAAATTCCTCTACTTTTTCCCGCTTATTTTCCACACAATTCCAGATATCCGTCATTTTAGTGGGGCACACCCCTTTGAGTGAAAGGAAATTGCAAAAACTGACAAAATAGGGAGGCTCAACACTTCAGATGAACGGATAGCGGTGGGTTCACTGCTGATTGGGTCACTCACCCAATTAAGAAATGAAAATATGTAGCAAAGAAAAGCAGGCACACCACCTTCTGGAATAAACATGGAACACTAGAAATACTCTATTGAAAAATTTATTATGAGATGTCACACATAAAAATGGCCAATATATATAAAATACTCAATACAATAAAATACACTGAATAAAATTAATTAATAAAAAAATGTCACAAATAAATGCCAAGACTGTCGTACAGTCTCCTGGAATAGTGTCTCCTGAGATAAAATGTGGCAGAGAACAATAACAATCCACCTGTCAGTGTTTGCCAAATGGGACTGTCTCCATGAGACTCTTACCACTCAGTAGTACCGATGCTGTAAATGTGTGGTCTACTTGCACGGAGCGGTGGAGAAGTGTAATCGCCAGAGCACTAGATTCTGGACGCTGAACGCTGAGTATTGAAAAAGCGCACAGCTTAGAGTGAATAATCACACAGCGGTGAAGGATGCAGACACCAGAGCGCAGGACGCTGGACGCTGAGTGTTCAGCTCGGAGGGCGTGCTTTCGATCAGGTGATCCTATGTAAATGAATCAGATGTTCCGATCAGCTGGTATGAATCGCCCAATAATGAAGAAAAATTTTGATGTCAAACAATATCCATCATTTCTTTTGCAAAATTCTCTGAATAGGGTAAAAATGATGGATAGAACCACCTTTTTCAAAGAAAAACCCAATATAGAGCTAAAGAGAAATGTAGAAGAAAATAAGATAAGACTCATCCTTCCCTTTAATTCTCAATATAGGAAGATTGAGAAAATGATCAAAACACACTGGCATCTTCTTCGTGAAGATAAAGTTATTGGACATCTCCTACCAGTCGTACCGGATATTACATATACAAAAGTCCCCTCGTTAGCATTAAAAATTGCCCCAACCATTAAAAATAGGAACTTTACCCAAACTGATACCATTATCAAGTGGGTAGGCCTACAGGGGTTCTTCCGTTGTGGGAGCTGCTCAAATTGTAAGATCACTAAAAATCAAAATCAAAAAACAGAAGTAGTGATGTCAACAAGTAATAATTATAGATGGACAATTAGAGACTCTTACCACTCAGTAGTACCGATGCTGTAAATGTGTGGTCTACTTGCACGGAGCGGTGGAGAAGTGTAATCGCCAGAGCACTAGATTCTGGACGCTGAATGCTGAGTATTGAAAAAGCGCACAGCTTAGAGTGAATAATCACACAGCGGTGGAGAATGCAGACACCAGAGCGCAGGACGCTGGACGCTGAGTGTTCAGCTCGGAAGGCGTGCTTTCGATCAGGTGATCCTATGTAAATGAATCAGATGTTCCGATCAGCTGGTATGAATCGCCCAATCACATACTGCACAGGTCCTTATACCATGTTGGTAACTTGGCACAGCGTAAGTCCAGGTCCCATGTTGCAACAATGGCTCTGTTGGCGGATAGTTTTTGAAGAGAAATTCTCTTTGTCCAGTAATCTTTTGTACTTGGGGTCCGGACCAGTACTAGATGTAGAAGTTGCGTAGTCCGCTAGACGCGTTTCGAGGCTTCCTGCCTCTTCCTCAGTAGCTACCAGACTGCGCTCTTCCAAACATTATATAGGATACACAATTAAAATCATTAGTAGAACCTGAGTGTCAGGTTAAAGAACCAAATAAAACATGGAGTGGATTCTAAAAATGGAGACAAATACATATGGGCTGCAAATATGTGTCAAAATGTCAAATATCATTATATATCACACAGAATATATGTACATTCTTAAAAGTACCAATAACTTAACATTAACATAATTCCTTCATAATATCACCATAATAGGTCTCAATGCACACATGCGTTTCCTGTGCGTTTTTTTGTTCTCATATGTCATAGTGGAGAAAATTCATATACCTTTTCAATTATAGTGTATATAAGGATATTTATAAGCTTTTTATAACATTTTTATGAAATTTTATTACTAACAATGCGTTTCCCCAACCTACAACTCAAGATTCGACAGACAGTAGTCATATAGTCATTCAACAGAAAACTATCGTATATTTTATATAATTTCATATATTTTTCAAAACTTTTCTTCATATATTTATTCAGCTGAAAAAATATTTTGTTTCTCGTTTAATGTAGATATAGTGATGCCTGGGAGCAAGGGGAGATCAGGGTGCTGGACGAAAGACAGCTGACCCTGATGTCACGTCGGTCCCAGGCAACCTATAGAAAACCGAATACTTCTAATTCTGCGTTGAGACCTTTCGGAACCAACGAGCCAAATTCAAAAATCCTTCTTGACTCTACTCGGGACATATGCATAATGTGGTTCCCTCCCCTCCAGTTGGGTTGTATTCTCTCTAGGGCCACATATTTTAGTGTACTGGGATCTTGATTATGATGAGTTTTAAAATGCCTGGAAACCGTATGCTTCTCATATCCCTTGCATATATTCGCAATGTGTTCCGAGACTCTCTTTTTTAATGTCCTCTTTGTTCTCCCAATGTATTGCTTATCACATGTGCATTGGAGCAGATAGATAACATCCGTGGTGCTACATGTTAGAAATTCTCTAATTGTCCATCTATAATTATTACTTGTTGACATCACTACTTCTGTTTTTTTATTTTTATTTTTAGTGATCTTACAATTTGAGCAGCTCCCACAACGGAAGAACCCCTGTAGGCCTACCCACTTGATAATGGTATCAGTTTGGGTAAAGTTCCTATTTTTAATGGTTGGGGCAATTTTTAATGCTAACGAGGGGACTTTTGTATATGGTACGACTGGTAGGAGATGTCCAATAACTTTATCTTTACGAAGAAGATGCCAGTGTGTTTTGATCATTTTCTCAATCTTCCTATACTGAGAATTAAAGGGAAGGATGAGTCTTATCTTATTTTCTTCTACATTTCTCTTTAGCTCTATATTGGGTTTTTCTTTGAAAAAGGTGGTTCTATCCATCATTTTTACCCTATTCAGAGAATTTTGCAAAAGAAATGATGGATATTGTTTGACATCAAAATTTTTCTTCATTATTTCTGCCTCCTCTTCAAAGTTTCTCTCAGACGTACAATTTCGTTTTAGACGCCTAAATTGGTTGATTGGTATATTTGCCAACCAACGAGGAAGATGGCAACTCGTGTGCAGGATGTAACTATTACGAGTCACTGGTTTATAGTATGTACTACAAACCAATCTCTGTGTTTCTACAGAAATGCATAGATCTAAAAATTCAACTTGTTTTTGGCTAATGTTAGCAGTGAAGGTTAAGTTTTGGTCGTTCCGATTTAATTCCATAATAAACTCGTTCAGGTCATCCTCTCTCCCATTCCAAATGAAGAGGATGTCATCAATGTATCGCCGCCAGAGGACCAAGCTCGTCCCCAGCCGCGACCCAATCACCCCGTGCTCAAATTGTGCTACAAAGAGATTGGCGTAGCTGGGGGCGAACCTGGTCCCCATGGCGGTACCCCTGGCTTGTAAATAAAATTCGGAACCATACCAAAAATAATTGTGTGATAATATATGTTGGATCCCCTCTACTGTAAAATTAATTTGGCCTTCTTCCAACTTACTCTCTCTCCTTAGCACTGTTTTTATTGCTTCCAAACCTTGTTTATGTTTAATGGAGGTATATAGAGAGCTGACATCCAATGTAACTAAAAACCATTCAGGATCGTAAATTAAAGTTTCAACAGTTTTAATAATATCTGTTGTGTCCTTAATATAGGAAGGTGTCTTCTTAACAAAAGGTTGCAAAATTTGGTCAATATAATGCGATAGATTACATGTAATAGATCCTACCCCTGAAATGATGGGACGTCCTGGAGGGTTTTTGCTATTTTTGTGCACTTTAGGCAGGCAGTAAAAAACAGGAATTCTTTGTTCTGTGTCTAATATGTATTTGTATTCATTTTCATATAGAAATCCCTGTTCTTTACCTCTTTTACATAGATCAGTTAAGGATCCATAAAACTCCTGTGTGGGGTCTCTATCTAACTTAATGTACGTATCTTGGTCCATCAATTGTTTGCGACACTCTTTGTCGTAATCCTCTGTATTTTGGATCACGATTGCACCTCCTTTGTCAGCCGGACGTATCGTGATACTGTCCAATTTCTGCAATTGTTTCAAAGCTTCACATTCGCATTTAGTTAGATTATTATAATGTCTCTTCTGTATAGATGTATTAATCTTTCTAATGTCCGTCTCCATGTTTTTTCTAAAAGTGGCTATCTCATATCCTATTTCTTGTTGAGGGTATTTCCTAGATTTCGGTTTCAAATCAGTATGCAGATATTTGGATTGATTCGATAGGGTATATTCATAGGGATTTTTAATAAAGTGCTTTTTAAGACATAATTTCCTCACAAATTTTTCTATGTTGATATACGTCTCAAATTTGTTCAAGAGGGCTGTAGGTGCAAATTTCAGACCCTTATTCAATAAAGTGCTCTGTGCTTGGGTGAGTATATGCGTACTTAAATTAATAATAGGGCTTTCTTCCTCTGTTTGAGTGTTCATCTCCTTGTGTTTCTGTTTCCTGTTTCCCCTACGGGTCTTCCTCCCTGATCGTGAGTCCGAGTGACTTGCGTGCGTTGTGGTCTCTGTGAATTGTGATGTTATATTGGGGGCGATCGTGAGCGCCGTCTCCCTCTCGGTGGGGTCCGTTCTCTCCTTGGTGCGTGTGTTGTGGGGCTGAAGTCCCTGTGTCTTAGATTGTAGTTGTGTGGTTGTATTGGTGTCTGGTGATGATCTTTTCTGGGAGTTGCTTTCTCCATGGGTCGGTATATTCAGGATTTGTGGTGAGGGGGTGTTCTGTCTAAAAAATGTGTTTCAGATAAACTTTCATATTGATTTGTGATGGGTATATTATAAGTGATTTTTGGGTCTCCTTGTTCAGATCCTATGTCTCTTTGTACCTTCCTCTGGGATTCCACATTGTGTGAGTTATGTGCTCTATAGGTGTTCCTAGATGAATCATTAGAATAATATTCTTGATTCTGGGAGTTTTGTGCCCTATCCGTATTATGCATTTTGTCATTTCCCATATTAAGGATCTTTTTGGTTTTTCTATAAATGATATCTTGTTCTAGGGAATCTAGACTTTTGCAAATCCGTGACTGCCATAGATCATATTCTTCATTGTCTGGAAATTTTTCAATCATAGATTTACTGATTTCAATTTGTTGATTAATATCACTCAGCATTTGGGTTCTACGAGTTATAATCAATTGTATTAATGCCATAGATTGTGTCTTCAACAGAGATTCACATTCCCTGTTGAAGTCTTCACAATATAAATCCTGTGCTGGTTGTTTAATAATACTTAGTCCCTTTGGAATTTTTTCATTAGAAATATAATAGTTCAATGTCTTAATTTACCATCGCTGCCTTAGCTGTTTATGCAGTAATGTCTCCAAATTCCGAAAGGCCTCAGACACAGTCTTATCTTCCATCTGTCTCCTATTATCATTTGTGAATATAAATTCCTCTACTTTTTCCCGCTTATTTTCCACACAATTCCAGATATCCGTCATTTTAGTGGGGCACACCCCTTTGAGTGAAAGGAAATTGCAAAAACTGACAAAATAGGGAGGCTCAACACTTCAGATGAACGGATAGCGGTGGGTTCACTGCTGATTGGGTCACTCACCCAATTAAGAAATGAAAATATGTAGCAAAGAAAAGCAGGCACACCACCTTCTGGAATAAACATGGAACACTAGAAATACTCTATTGAAAAATTTATTATGAGATGTCACACATAAAAATGGCCAATATATATAAAATACTCAATACAATAAAATACACTGAATAAAATTAATTAATAAAAAAATGTCACAAATAAATGCCAAGACTGTCGTACAGTCTCCTGGAATAGTGTCTCCTGAGATAAAATGTGGCAGAGAACAATAACAATCCACCTGTCAGTGTTTGCCAAATGGGACTGTCTCCATGAGACTCTTACCACTCAGTAGTACCGATGCTGTAAATGTGTGGTCTACTTGCACGGAGCGGTGGAGAAGTGTAATCGCCAGAGCACTAGATTCTGGACGCTGAACGCTGAGTATTGAAAAAGCGCACAGCTTAGAGTGAATAATCACACAGCGGTGAAGGATGCAGACACCAGAGCGCAGGACGCTGGACGCTGAGTGTTCAGCTCGGAGGGCGTGCTTTCGATCAGGTGATCCTATGTAAATGAATCAGATGTTCCGATCAGCTGGTATGAATCGCCCAATAATGAAGAAAAATTTTGATGTCAAACAATATCCATCATTTCTTTTGCAAAATTCTCTGAATAGGGTAAAAATGATGGATAGAACCACCTTTTTCAAAGAAAAACCCAATATAGAGCTAAAGAGAAATGTAGAAGAAAATAAGATAAGACTCATCCTTCCCTTTAATTCTCAATATAGGAAGATTGAGAAAATGATCAAAACACACTGGCATCTTCTTCGTGAAGATAAAGTTATTGGACATCTCCTACCAGTCGTACCGGATATTACATATACAAAAGTCCCCTCGTTAGCATTAAAAATTGCCCCAACCATTAAAAATAGGAACTTTACCCAAACTGATACCATTATCAAGTGGGTAGGCCTACAGGGGTTCTTCCGTTGTGGGAGCTGCTCAAATTGTAAGATCACTAAAAATCAAAATCAAAAAACAGAAGTAGTGATGTCAACAAGTAATAATTATAGATGGACAATTAGAGACTCTTACCACTCAGTAGTACCGATGCTGTAAATGTGTGGTCTACTTGCACGGAGCGGTGGAGAAGTGTAATCGCCAGAGCACTAGATTCTGGACGCTGAATGCTGAGTATTGAAAAAGCGCACAGCTTAGAGTGAATAATCACACAGCGGTGGAGAATGCAGACACCAGAGCGCAGGACGCTGGACGCTGAGTGTTCAGCTCGGAAGGCGTGCTTTCGATCAGGTGATCCTATGTAAATGAATCAGATGTTCCGATCAGCTGGTATGAATCGCCCAATCACATACTGCACAGGTCCTTATACCATGTTGGTAACTTGGCACAGCGTAAGTCCAGGTCCCATGTTGCAACAATGGCTCTGTTGGCGGATAGTTTTTGAAGAGAAATTCTCTTTGTCCAGTAATCTTTTGTACTTGGGGTCCGGACCAGTACTAGATGTAGAAGTTGCGTAGTCCGCTAGACGCGTTTCGAGGCTTCCTGCCTCTTCCTCAGTAGCTACCAGACTGCGCTCTTCCAAACATTATATAGGATACACAATTAAAATCATTAGTAGAACCTGAGTGTCAGGTTAAAGAACCAAATAAAACATGGAGTGGATTCTAAAAATGGAGACAAATACATATGGGCTGCAAATATGTGTCAAAATGTCAAATATCATTATATATCACACAGAATATATGTACATTCTTAAAAGTACCAATAACTTAACATTAACATAATTCCTTCATAATATCACCATAATAGGTCTCAATGCACACATGCGTTTCCTGTGCGTTTTTTTGTTCTCATATGTCATAGTGGAGAAAATTCATATACCTTTTCAATTATAGTGTATATAAGGATATTTATAAGCTTTTTATAACATTTTTATGAAATTTTATTACTAACAATGCGTTTCCCCAACCTACAACTCAAGATTCGACAGACAGTAGTCATATAGTCATTCAACAGAAAACTATCGTATATTTTATATAATTTCATATATTTTTCAAAACTTTTCTTCATATATTTATTCAGCTGAAAAAATATTTTGTTTCTCGTTTAATGTAGATATAGTGATGCCTGGGAGCAAGGGGAGATCAGGGTGCTGGACGAAAGACAGCTGACCCTGATGTCACGTCGGTCCCAGGCAACCTATAGAAAACCGAATACTTCTAATTCTGCGTTGAGACCTTTCGGAACCAACGAGCCAAATTCAAAAATCCTTCTTGACTCTACTCGGGACATATGCATAATGTGGTTCCCTCCCCTCCAGTTGGGTTGTATTCTCTCTAGGGCCACATATTTTAGTGTACTGGGATCTTGATTATGATGAGTTTTAAAATGCCTGGAAACCGTATGCTTCTCATATCCCTTGCATATATTCGCAATGTGTTCCGAGACTCTCTTTTTTAATGTCCTCTTTGTTCTCCCAATGTATTGCTTATCACATGTGCATTGGAGCAGATAGATAACATCCGTGGTGCTACATGTTAGAAATTCTCTAATTGTCCATCTATAATTATTACTTGTTGACATCACTACTTCTGTTTTTTTATTTTTATTTTTAGTGATCTTACAATTTGAGCAGCTCCCACAACGGAAGAACCCCTGTAGGCCTACCCACTTGATAATGGTATCAGTTTGGGTAAAGTTCCTATTTTTAATGGTTGGGGCAATTTTTAATGCTAACGAGGGGACTTTTGTATATGGTACGACTGGTAGGAGATGTCCAATAACTTTATCTTTACGAAGAAGATGCCAGTGTGTTTTGATCATTTTCTCAATCTTCCTATACTGAGAATTAAAGGGAAGGATGAGTCTTATCTTATTTTCTTCTACATTTCTCTTTAGCTCTATATTGGGTTTTTCTTTGAAAAAGGTGGTTCTATCCATCATTTTTACCCTATTCAGAGAATTTTGCAAAAGAAATGATGGATATTGTTTGACATCAAAATTTTTCTTCATTATTTCTGCCTCCTCTTCAAAGTTTCTCTCAGACGTACAATTTCGTTTTAGACGCCTAAATTGGTTGATTGGTATATTTGCCAACCAACGAGGAAGATGGCAACTCGTGTGCAGGATGTAACTATTACGAGTCACTGGTTTATAGTATGTACTACAAACCAATCTCTGTGTTTCTACAGAAATGCATAGATCTAAAAATTCAACTTGTTTTTGGCTAATGTTAGCAGTGAAGGTTAAGTTTTGGTCGTTCCGATTTAATTCCATAATAAACTCGTTCAGGTCATCCTCTCTCCCATTCCAAATGAAGAGGATGTCATCAATGTATCGCCGCCAGAGGACCAAGCTCGTCCCCAGCCGCGACCCAATCACCCCGTGCTCAAATTGTGCTACAAAGAGATTGGCGTAGCTGGGGGCGAACCTGGTCCCCATGGCGGTACCCCTGGCTTGTAAATAAAATTCGGAACCATACCAAAAATAATTGTGTGATAATATATGTTGGATCCCCTCTACTGTAAAATTAATTTGGCCTTCTTCCAACTTACTCTCTCTCCTTAGCACTGTTTTTATTGCTTCCAAACCTTGTTTATGTTTAATGGAGGTATATAGAGAGCTGACATCCAATGTAACTAAAAACCATTCAGGATCGTAAATTAAAGTTTCAACAGTTTTAATAATATCTGTTGTGTCCTTAATATAGGAAGGTGTCTTCTTAACAAAAGGTTGCAAAATTTGGTCAATATAATGCGATAGATTACATGTAATAGATCCTACCCCTGAAATGATGGGACGTCCTGGAGGGTTTTTGCTATTTTTGTGCACTTTAGGCAGGCAGTAAAAAACAGGAATTCTTTGTTCTGTGTCTAATATGTATTTGTATTCATTTTCATATAGAAATCCCTGTTCTTTACCTCTTTTACATAGATCAGTTAAGGATCCATAAAACTCCTGTGTGGGGTCTCTATCTAACTTAATGTACGTATCTTGGTCCATCAATTGTTTGCGACACTCTTTGTCGTAATCCTCTGTATTTTGGATCACGATTGCACCTCCTTTGTCAGCCGGACGTATCGTGATACTGTCCAATTTCTGCAATTGTTTCAAAGCTTCACATTCGCATTTAGTTAGATTATTATAATGTCTCTTCTGTATAGATGTATTAATCTTTCTAATGTCCGTCTCCATGTTTTTTCTAAAAGTGGCTATCTCATATCCTATTTCTTGTTGAGGGTATTTCCTAGATTTCGGTTTCAAATCAGTATGCAGATATTTGGATTGATTCGATAGGGTATATTCATAGGGATTTTTAATAAAGTGCTTTTTAAGACATAATTTCCTCACAAATTTTTCTATGTTGATATACGTCTCAAATTTGTTCAAGAGGGCTGTAGGTGCAAATTTCAGACCCTTATTCAATAAAGTGCTCTGTGCTTGGGTGAGTATATGCGTACTTAAATTAATAATAGGGCTTTCTTCCTCTGTTTGAGTGTTCATCTCCTTGTGTTTCTGTTTCCTGTTTCCCCTACGGGTCTTCCTCCCTGATCGTGAGTCCGAGTGACTTGCGTGCGTTGTGGTCTCTGTGAATTGTGATGTTATATTGGGGGCGATCGTGAGCGCCGTCTCCCTCTCGGTGGGGTCCGTTCTCTCCTTGGTGCGTGTGTTGTGGGGCTGAAGTCCCTGTGTCTTAGATTGTAGTTGTGTGGTTGTATTGGTGTCTGGTGATGATCTTTTCTGGGAGTTGCTTTCTCCATGGGTCGGTATATTCAGGATTTGTGGTGAGGGGGTGTTCTGTCTAAAAAATGTGTTTCAGATAAACTTTCATATTGATTTGTGATGGGTATATTATAAGTGATTTTTGGGTCTCCTTGTTCAGATCCTATGTCTCTTTGTACCTTCCTCTGGGATTCCACATTGTGTGAGTTATGTGCTCTATAGGTGTTCCTAGATGAATCATTAGAATAATATTCTTGATTCTGGGAGTTTTGTGCCCTATCCGTATTATGCATTTTGTCATTTCCCATATTAAGGATCTTTTTGGTTTTTCTATAAATGATATCTTGTTCTAGGGAATCTAGACTTTTGCAAATCCGTGACTGCCATAGATCATATTCTTCATTGTCTGGAAATTTTTCAATCATAGATTTACTGATTTCAATTTGTTGATTAATATCACTCAGCATTTGGGTTCTACGAGTTATAATCAATTGTATTAATGCCATAGATTGTGTCTTCAACAGAGATTCACATTCCCTGTTGAAGTCTTCACAATATAAATCCTGTGCTGGTTGTTTAATAATACTTAGTCCCTTTGGAATTTTTTCATTAGAAATATAATAGTTCAATGTCTTAATTTACCATCGCTGCCTTAGCTGTTTATGCAGTAATGTCTCCAAATTCCGAAAGGCCTCAGACACAGTCTTATCTTCCATCTGTCTCCTATTATCATTTGTGAATATAAATTCCTCTACTTTTTTCCGCTTATTTTCCACACAATTCCAGATATCCGTCATCTTAGTGGGGCACACCCCTTTGAGTGAAAGGAAATTGCAAAAACTGACAAAATAGGGAGGCTCAACACTTCAGATGAACGGATAGCGGTGGGTTCACTGCTGATTGGGTCACTCACCCAATTAAGAAATGAAAATATGTAGCAAAGAAAAGCAGGCACACCACCTTCTGGAATAAACATGGAACACTAGAAATACTCTATTGAAAAATTTATTATGAGATGTCACACATAAAAATGGCCAATATATATAAAATACTCAATACAATAAAATACACTGAATAAAATTAATTAATAAAAAAATGTCACAAATAAATGCCAAGACTGTCGTACAGTCTCCTGGAATAGTGTCTCCTGAGATAAAATGTGGCAGAGAACAATAACAATCCACCTGTCAGTGTTTGCCAAATGGGACTGTCTCCATGAGACTCTTACCACTCAGTAGTACCGATGCTGTAAATGTGTGGTCTACTTGCACGGAGCGGTGGAGAAGTGTAATCGCCAGAGCACTAGATTCTGGACGCTGAACGCTGAGTATTGAAAAAGCGCACAGCTTAGAGTGAATAATCACACAGCGGTGAAGGATGCAGACACCAGAGCGCAGGACGCTGGACGCTGAGTGTTCAGCTCGGAGGGCGTGCTTTCGATCAGGTGATCCTATGTAAATGAATCAGATGTTCCGATCAGCTGGTATGAATCGCCCAATAATGAAGAAAAATTTTGATGTCAAACAATATCCATCATTTCTTTTGCAAAATTCTCTGAATAGGGTAAAAATGATGGATAGAACCACCTTTTTCAAAGAAAAACCCAATATAGAGCTAAAGAGAAATGTAGAAGAAAATAAGATAAGACTCATCCTTCCCTTTAATTCTCAATATAGGAAGATTGAGAAAATGATCAAAACACACTGGCATCTTCTTCGTGAAGATAAAGTTATTGGACATCTCCTACCAGTCGTACCGGATATTACATATACAAAAGTCCCCTCGTTAGCATTAAAAATTGCCCCAACCATTAAAAATAGGAACTTTACCCAAACTGATACCATTATCAAGTGGGTAGGCCTACAGGGGTTCTTCCGTTGTGGGAGCTGCTCAAATTGTAAGATCACTAAAAATCAAAATCAAAAAACAGAAGTAGTGATGTCAACAAGTAATAATTATAGATGGACAATTAGAGACTCTTACCACTCAGTAGTACCGATGCTGTAAATGTGTGGTCTACTTGCACGGAGCGGTGGAGAAGTGTAATCGCCAGAGCACTAGATTCTGGACGCTGAACGCTGAGTATTGAAAAAGCGCACAGCTTAGAGTGAATAATCACACAGCGGTGGAGAATGCAGACACCAGAGCGCAGGACGCTGGACGCTGAGTGTTCAGCTCGGAGGGCGTGCTTTCGATCAGGTGATCCTATGTAAATGAATCAGATGTTCCGATCAGCTGGTATGAATCGTCCAATCACATACTGCACAGGTCCTTATACCATGTTGGTAACTTGGCACAGCGTAAGTCCAGGTCCTATGTTGCAACAATGGCTCTGTTGGCGGATAGTTTTTGAAGAGAAATTCTCTTTGTCCACGTAATCTTTTGTACTTGGGGTCCGGACCAGTACTAGATGTAGAAGTTGCGTAGTCCGCTAGACGCGTTTCGAGGCTTCCTGCCTCTTCCTCAGTAGCTACCAGACTGCGCTCTTCCAAACATTATATAGGATACACAATTAAAATCATTAGTAGAACCTGAGTGTCAGGTTAAAGAACCAAATAAAACATGGAGTGGATTCTAAAAATGGAGACAAATACATATGGGCTGCAAATATGTGTCAAAATGTCAAATATCATTATATATCACACAGAATATATGTACATTCTTAAAAGTACCAATAACTTAACATTAACATAATTCCTTCATAATATCACCATAATAGGTCTCAATGCACACATGCGTTTTCTGTGCGTTTTTTTGTTCTCATATGTCATAGTGGAGAAAATTCATATACCTTTTCAATTATAGTGTATATAAGGATATTTATAAGCTTTTTATAACATTTTTATGAAATTTTATTACTAACAATGCGTTTCCCCAACCTACAACTCAAGATTCGACAGACAGTAGTCATATAGTCATTCAACAGAAAGCTATCGTATATTTTATATAATTTCATATATTTTTCAAAACTTTTCTTCATATATTTATTCAGCTGAAAAAATATTTTCTTTCTCGTTTAATGTAGATATAGTGATGCCTGGGAGCAAGGGGAGATCAGGGTGCTGGACAAAAGACAGCTGACCCTGATGTCACGTCGGTCCCAGGCAACCTATAGAAAACCGAATACTTCTAATTCTGCGTTGAGACCTTTCGGAACCAACGAGCCAAATTCAAAAATCCTTCTTTTCTGGGATCTTGATTATGATGAGTTTTAAAATGCCTGGAAACCGTATGCTTCTCATATCCCTTGCGTATATTCGCAATGTGTTCCGAGACTCTCTTTTTTAATGTCCTCTTTGTTCTCCCAATGTATTGCTTATCACATGTGCATTGGAGCAGATAGATAACATCCGTGGTGCTACATGTTAGAAATTCTCTAATTGTCCATCTATAATTATTACTTGTTGACATCACTACTTCTGTTTTTTTATTTGTATTTTTAGTGATCTTACAATTTGAGCAGCTCCCACAACGGAAGAACCCCTGTAGGCCTACCCACTTGATAATGGTATCAGTTTGGGTAAAGTTCCTATTTTTAATGGTTGGGGCAATTTTTAATGCTAACGAGGGGACTTTTGTATATGTAATATCCGGTACGACTGGTAGGAGATGTCCAATAACTTTATCTTCACGAAGAAGATGCCAGTGTGTTTTGATCATTTTCTCAATCTTCCTATATTGAGAATTAAAGGGAAGGATGAGTCTTATCTTATTTTCTTCTACATTTCTCTTTAGCTCTATATTGGGTTTTTCTTTGAAAAAAATGGTTCTATCCATCATTTTTACCCTATTCAGAGAATTTTGCAAAAGAAATGATGGATATTGTTTGACATCAAAATTTTTCTTCATTATTGGGCGATTCATACCAGCTGATCGGAACATCTGATTCATTTACATAGGATCACCTGATCGAAAGCACGCCCTCCGAGCTGAACACTCAGCGTCCAGCGTCCTGCGCTCTGGTGTCTGCATCCTCCACCGCTGTGTGATTATTCACTCTAAGCTGTGCGCTTTTTCAATACTCAGCGTTCAGCGTCCAGAATCTAGTGCTCTGGCGATTACACTTCTCCACCGCTCCGTGCAAGTAGACCACACATTTACAGCATCGGTACTACTGAGTGGTAAGAGTTTCATGGAGACAGTCCCATTTGGCAAACACTGACAGGTGGATTGTTATTGTTCTCTGCCACATTTTATCTCAGGAGACACTATTCCAGGAGACTGTACGACAGTCTTGGCATTTATTTGTGACATTTTTTTATTAATTAATTTTATTCAGTGTATTTTATTGTATTGAGTATTTTATATATATTGGCCATTTTTATGTGTGACATCTCATAATAAATTTTTCAATAGAGTATTTCTAGTGTTCCACGTTTATTCCAGAAGGTGGTGTGCCTGCTTTTCTTTGCTACATATTTTCATTTCTTAATTGGGTGAGTGACTCAATCAGCAGTGAACCCACCGCTATCCGTTCATCTGAAGTGTTGAGCCTCCCTATTTTGTCAGTTTTTGCTATATACAGTACAGACCAAAAGTTTGGACACACCTTCTCATTCAAAGAGTTTTCTTTATTTTCATGACTATGAAAATTGTAGATTCACACTGAAGGCATCAAAACTATGAATTAACACATGTGGAATTATATACAAAACAAACAAGTGTGAAACACCTGAAAATATGTCATATTCTAGGTTCTTCAAAGTAGCCACCTTTTGCTTGGATTACTGCTTTGCACACTCTTGGCATTCTCTTGATGAGCTTCAAGAGGTAGTCCCCTGAAATGTTTTTCACTTCATAGGTGTGCCCTGTCAGGTTTAATGAGTGGTATTTCTTGCCTTATAAATGGGGTTCGGACCATCAGTTGCGTTGAGGAAAAGTCAGGTGGATACACAGCTGATAGTCCTACTGAATAGACTGTTAGAATTTGTATTATGGCAAGAAAAAAGCAGCTAAGTAAAGAAAAACGAGTGGCCATCATTACTTTAAGAAATAAAGGTCAGTCAGTCAGCCTGAAAAATTGGGAAAACTTTGAAAGTAAGGGCTATTTGACCATGAAGGAGAGTGATGGGGTGCTGCGCCAGATGACCTGGCCTCCACAGTCACCGGACCTGAACCCAATCGAGATGGTTTGGGGTGAGCTGGACCGCAGAGTGAAGGCAAAAGGGCCAACAAGTGCTAAGCATATCTGGGAACTCCTTCAAGACTGTTGGAAGACCATTTCAGGGGACTACCTCTTGAAACTCATCAAGAGAATGCCAAGAGTGTGCAAAGCAGTAATCAAAGCAAAAGGTGGCTACTTTGAAGAACCTAGAATATGACATATTTTCAGTTGTTTCACACTTGTTTGTTATGTATATAATTCCACATGTGTTAATTCATAGTTTTGATGCCTTCATAGTCATGAAAATAAAGAAAACTCTTTGAATTAGAAGGTGTGTCCATACATTTGGTCTGTACTGTAGATGGAAAAATAAAAAAGTTATAGCTCTTGGAAGGCAAAGATGAAAAAAGAAGAAAAAACGCTTGGTTGGTAAGCGCAAAACAGGCTGGGCACTAATGGGTTAAGTAACTGATAAGAAGCCCTACAATTGTTAAAAAGTAAAAAAAAATATATAACATTTTTGGGGAAAAAAAACTTCATTAGTTCTATTTTTTGCAAACAATTATATTGTTATATAACAGCACTCACCTGCCCACCGCCTGGGAAGCACAGAAGTGCCTGGAACACGGCATGCTTGTACAAATCTGTACATGGGCGTTTCTACCGCTTGAGAGGTAAAGGCTGCCATCTTTATTGGGAAACTGGATTTCATCTTCTTTTTCTGAATTATAATGTTATGTAACAAAAAAAACAATGTATATAATTGATATCACTCACATGTCAAGACCCATACAATAAAATGACTGCTTTTTTATATTACAAATGTAAACAATGTAAAGAAAAAATGCCCATATTGCCATTTTCACTTCTTTACTCCCAAAAGAAAACACAGTAAAAAGTGATTAAAAAGTTGTGTTTACCCTAAAATGGCACCAATGGAAACTGCACCTCGTCTCACAAAAATAAACCATAGAGCAAGGGCCCTCGAATGTAGGGGTACAAATTTTTTTTAAAAGGTTTTATTGTGCAGGAGATATATAAACTATATCAATTTGCAATTTTTATATCCACACTGATTCATAGAATAGTTATTATGTCACTAATACTACTCAATGAACACGGGAAAACCAAACAATCATTGCAAAATTATTGTAAAACGTTTTTAAAAGTTATACATTTTGAAATGCAAAGGCGAAAAGGAGAACAAATAGCTGTGTCCTCATGAAGCAAAGTAGGCTTCTTCTTTAAAGGGGTTGTCCAGCCAATAATATTCATCGTTAGGATAGCTTATCAATATCTGATTGGTGGGGGTCCGACTCCTAGCACCCCTGCTGATCAACTGTTAGATGAGGAGGCGCCGCTCCTTGCCAGCGTCGCTTCCTGGTCATTACACTACACGTTGTCTCCAGTGGAACGACGGGTTAGTGTAATTACAAGTACTAGCTCCATTCACTTGAATAGAGCGAGTACTTCTAATACAAAGCACTTCCAAGATGAAGTACAGCGTAATAAAGAGGAAGCGGTTCACGCAAGGAGAACCATCCCCTCTTCAAACAGCTAAACAGCTGATCGGCGGGGGTACCGGGAATCTACCCCCAGCCGTTCTGATACTGATGACCTATTCTGGACAATTTAAATGACCATGAAATCTAATAAATGATAAAGAAATAAAACTATCATTGAGTGAAATTTAAATAAAAATAAAAGTTTCAAAGATTTGCCTCCATTGCTCCCATGTAATGTGTAGATGAGGCCGCACCTTGTGTATTGTCTACCACATTCACAGAGACGTGTGATTGTCCACATTACAATAGTGAGAGATCCTCACCTGGACATTAGCATCACAATGACAACTACTCCCATCATTCAGATGACGACTTCCCTCCCCCAGATAACAGTCCAGGGGTTTTGGGGAAAAATGAAAGAGAAACTTAAGATTTGATTCGGGGAGGTAAAAAAAATCTAGGATAGGGTTGGACACTTTGGGGCACAGGACTTTGTTTTCCCTCCTGCATAACGGAAACCAGACGGATACGTTATGCTTGCACATAGACTTCTATTATGATGGATCAAAATTGAATGCCGTTTTGCATTGTATCAGATAATTCCGTTAAATTCCGTTAAAACACTGTTACAACAGAACCTATAACGGAATTCAAGTGTGAACCTGCCCTAAGATGGAATTGTGGATACGAGGCTTCCTCTCAGTTACTGCTTTGTGGGAAAATGATAGATATGAAGCTGGTTTATCACAGTCTGCTGATTTCTGGAAGAAACAGGGCATAGTGTTAGTGACATCAGAGTTTTAGTCATTTTCACAGATGAATTAGTGTTGGGTGATAAGTGTTTCCTATGGTATCTACAGGTACAATATTCGTTTTCAACACAATCGGACTTGGACCTTTTTGAATTAGAACAACATGGGTTATTTGATACATTGATTAATAGTAAATCAAGAAAATATTATTTACAAAGTTTTATTTTTGGATGGACAAGAGAAATATGGGCTATATGGTGGAAAATATTACAGATATGTGGAAAAACTGTCAGTTCCGATCTCCCAGTTCCTTACCACTCAGTGCGCATGTATACCCATCATTGATGGCCTATGTACTGCGTCCGTCGGTCCGCCCCTAAGCATCATGTTGCTCCGTCCTCTACTGCCGACGTCATCCGGTCGCGATAAGTGCTCCCGATTACCTTATCCTGGCGTCGACGCGCAACTTACTGACCTCACAATGGGCGTCCCAGTGTTACCGCGGCAACACACAAAGACACTGAAGGTATCCAGGGATCCATAGGAGTCCCATACCTACAAACTGTGATAAATCACATGCGTAAGGGGAACTAGATAATCAATGATCCCAATCCATACAAGTATGGATTATGGGATAATGCCCCCAGACTGTCCGGGTGATGAATCTACATATTATAATAAAGTCAGATATGTATATAATCAGGGTAACCCCTATATGTTCTAATCTACAGAGGCATAATCTGATGTCACTATACACACTCCTCATAACCTAATTCTGTCCCCCCAATAACCAAAGCAGGCAGCAACATATCCTGCTCCGCCATTGTCAAAGGACAGAATTGCAGAATCCACTCCCTCAGATAATCACGGATGGTGAAAAGGCCACTGTATGTAAAAACAATACTAGCATTGTACACCCACAAAGAAATCACACAACCCAAACTTAATCTATTGTGGCAACATTGAACTCAATGTTTAATCCATAGGGTTGAAGTGACTTCAGATTGTATATCCATTTGAGTTCTTTTTTTCCTCAAAATCTTGTTCTTGTCCCCTCCCCTTCCGAGATTACCTATCCCCATCTATTGCACGAAACCGTAATTGATTTATGGAATGTCCACACTCAATAAAGTGCTTTGCTACAGGTTTGTCAATCATCCCTTTCCTTATTGTGCTCTTATGCTTATTGATCCGCTCCCTTAGTTCCATTGTCGTCTCACCAACGTATATAAAACTGCATGGGCACTGTATCATGTAAATTACATCTCCAAATGGATCTAGCGGGTATCTTGGGAGTGATGTTGGATAAGGCTGTGGATGAGGGGATCATCAATGATGACCTGAGTATTTACTTGCGAGTCAGCCATCCCATCACTCCCGTGATATATGTTGTCACAGTCGGGACCTTCTGTCTATGCTCTCGCTGCAGCTCCGTTCCTGTGTGTTGTTTGTGGTTCTTTATGGGTTAACTCCCCTGTGTGCCTATTAGGAGTTAATCCTCTCTGCTCCATGGGTGTGGCCTCTCTGCTGCACTCATGGAATCTGTATATTTGGCTCAGTTTCCCTTATTTCTGGTTCAGCTCTTCTAGTATGTGTTTGTCTTGTCCTTTTCTTGGTTTGTACTTTGTCTCCCATGCTGCTGACCCATGGGATCCGTGTCTGGCTATGTTCTGTGAGTTCGCCTTCTTGTTCATTGTCGTCCTTTCTTCTGTGTTTCTGTTATCAGGGTTTCCAGTTATGTTTGAGTTCCCCTGTGTTTATTATTATGTCCTTATGCCTCTTGCCCTGATTTGTCTTGTCTGCCTTGTTTCCTACCTGTCTTCCCCTATTTCATATTCTTTCCTTCGTATGGAGGGTTCTGTCTCTGCGTTAGGGGTTATTCTGTTCAGCAAGCCCTTGCTGCACCTTTCTTTGCAGCAGAGTGCCATGGGCAAGGCCATGCAGTTTACTTCTGGTGGAGCAAGTCCTCCTCTGCTCATTGTCACTCCTGTTTCCTTGCTATGTACTCCTGCTTGTGTTATCAGTTGCCCTGTTTGTATTTGCCTGTCTATGTTATGTTTGCTTATGTGCCGTCTTTACCTTCTGGTACCTGTTGTCTGTTCATTCTTGCTGTCACTGTCTAGTTCATGCCAGCCCATCACTCCCGTGATATATGTTGTCACAGTCGTGACCTTCTGTCTATGCTCTCGCTGCAGCTCCGTTCCTGTGTGTTGTTTGTGGTTCTTTATGGGTTAACTCCCCTGTGTGCCTATTAGGAGTTAATCCTCTCTGCTCCATGGGTGTGGCCTCTCTGCTGCACTCACGGAATCTGTATATTTGGCTCAGTTTCCCTTAGTTCTGGTTCAGCTCTTCTAGTATGTGTTTGTCTTGTCCTTTTCTTGGTTTGTACTTTGTCACCCATGCTGCTGACCCATGGGATCCGTGTCTGGCTATGTTCTGTGAGTTCGCCTTTTTGTTCATTGTCGTCCTTTCTTCTGTGTTTCTGTTATCAGGGTTTCCAGTTATGTTTGAGTTCCCCTGTGTTTATTATTATGTCCTTATGCCTCTTGCCCTGATTTGTCTTGTCTGCCTTGTTTCGTACCTGTCTTCCCCTATTTCATATTCGTTCCTCCGTATGGAGGGTTTTGTCTCTGCGTTAGGGGTTATTCTGTTCAGCAAGCCCTTGCTGCACCTTTCTTTGCAGCAGAGTGCCATGGGCAAGGCCATGCAGTTTACTTCTGGTGGAGCAAGTCCTCCTCTGCTCATTGTCACTCCTGTTTCCTTGCTATGTACTCCTGCTTGTGTTATCAGTTGCCCTGTTTGTAATTGCCTGTCTATGTTATGTTTGCCTATGTGCCGTCTGTACCTTCTGGTACCTGTTGTCTGTTCGTTCTTGCTGTCACTGTCTAGTTCATGCTCTGGAGTGGACCCTGGAAACTTCCTGCTGCAAAGTCTAACCCTACCATCTTTGGCCCTAGTGAATACCAGGAGTTTCTTAGTCACGCCCCTCTGGAATATTACTAGACAGTGGCGCAGTGGGGGTTTTCTCCCACTGTGCTGACGGTACATAGAGTTCATTTTTTGTGTGTGCTGCCTTCCCTGGTTTTTGTTTGTGCAATAAACTCTTGTGTGTCTGTACCTGATTTACATTTGTTTATTGCTTGATGACGCAGAGGTCTTTCGATGGATCTCTAACTCGTGACATATGTGCTACCGAAGATCCATAAAAGATTAGTGGATCCCCCTGGCCGACCCATTGTTTCGGACAGGGGTTCCATTTTCAACACTGTCTCCATCTTTCTGGACAAGATCTTGCATGTCCATGCGACCTCGACCCCATCCTACATTAGGGATACGGGTCACTTTTTGACCAAATTAATCAGATTACCTAAGAAGTTTTTGCTAGTCAGCTTTGATGTTGTATCACTATATAAATCTATTGACCATACATATGGGCTTAATGTCGTCGATGTGGCCCTGGCTAGCACAGGTCTCTCTCCGGGGGCGTGCCGGCTGATCCTCGACCTCCTGGGGGTGGTCCTGAGGAGGAATTATTTCCTCTTTGGTGACACCTTCTACCAGCAGAAGTGTGGGGTGGCCATGGGGTGCAATGTGGCCCCGACCTACGCTAACATCTTCATGGCGGAGGTCGAGGATCGACTGGTATATCACTCCAATTTCAATGAGAGAGTACTGTGCTGGTGGCGCTACATCGACGACATTTTCATGATTTTGGTAGGTAGCGCCATTGAACTAGAGGAGTTTCGCCAACATTTGAACTCTGGTGTCCGGGGACTCCAGTTCACTGTGACTATGTCAGACAGGGAGCTGCAGTTTCTGGACGTCAGGGTGTATCTGCAGGATGGGGTACTTAAAACTGATCTCTTTCAGAAACCCACTGACAAAAATACACTGTTGATGTATGATAGTAATCATCCACACAAGATGGTTGACTCGCTGCCGTGGAGCCAGTTGTTGCGGGTACACCGGGTTGTATCGGAGGATGATACTTTTGAAAAACATATTGATGAGATGTGTAGGAAGTTTACAAACAGGGGATATCCCAAGAGGTTGATTAGACGCACTAGGAAGAGGATTAGAGACACGGAGCGCAAGGACACTGTAAATGGGAGTTCCCATAGCAGAATTGAGACGAGGATCCCTTTTGTATCCATCTATGGTGAAGATAGTGGTAAAATCGCCACAATCCTTAGAGAAGAATGGCAAATTCTACATCGTGGCCTGCCCACTATCAAGAAATTTGAATTACCTCCCATGATGGCATACAAAAGGGGCCCCAACATCCATGATCAAGTCGTCAAGGCAGATCTTGGAGGAAAAAATCTAGATAGACAACTGCTCCTGACCCCCCAAAAATATGGGAATTTCCCTTGTCTCTTATGCTGCAACTGTAGTGGCATCATGAGAGGTGATAGCTTCCCACATCCATACAGCGGCCAAATTTTTAAGTTGAATGATACTATACATGCAGATCTAGAGATGTCATTTACATGAAACAGTGCCCATGCAGTTTTATATACGTTGGTGAGACGACAATGAAACTAAGGGAGCGGATCAATAAGCAAAAAATACCAAAAAGGGAAGGGATGATTGACAAACCTGTAGCAAAGCACTTTATTGAGTGTGGACATTCCATAAATCAATTACGGTTTTTGTGCAATAGATGGGGTAGGTTATCTCCGAAGGGGAGGGGACAAGAAGAAGATTTTGAGGAAAAAAAGAACTCAAATGGATATACAATCTGAAGTCACTCCAACCCTATGGATTAAACATTGAGTTCAATGTTGCCACAATAGATTAAGTTTGGGTTGTGTGAGTTCTTTGTGGGTGTACAATGCTAGTATTGTTTTTACATACAGTGGCCTTTTCCCCATCCGTGATTATCTGAGGGAGTGGATTCGGCAATTCTGTCCTTTGACAATGGCGAAGCAGGATATGTTGCTGCCCGCTTTGGTTATTGGGGGGACAGAATTAGGTTATGAGGAGTGTGTATAGCGACATCAGATTATGCCTCTGTAGATTAGAACATATAGGGGTTACCCTGATCATATACATATCTGACTTTATTATAATATGTAGATTCATCACCCGGACAGTCTGGGGGCACTATCCCATAATCCATACTTGTATGGATAGGGATCATTAATTATCTAGTTCCCCTTACGCATGATATTTTTTCACAGTTTGTAGGTATGGGACTCCTATGGATCCCTGGATACCTTCAGTGTCTTTGTGTGTTGCGCGGTAACACTGGGACGCCCATTGTGAGGTCAGTACGTTGCGCGTCGACGCCAGGATGAGGTAATCGGGAGCACTTGTCGCGACCGGATGATGTCGGCAGTAGAGGACGGAGAAACATGACGCTTAGGGGCGGACCGACGGACGCAGTACGTAGGCCATCAATGATGGGTATACATGCGCACTGAGCGGTAAGGAACGCCGGACATGGCAAGTGTCATTTTGTTTTATATTTGAGAATCAGTAATTACAGGTGTTATGTGATTATGGGGTTAACCTTCAGGAGGATTGTTGGAGACTCAGGTGAGGCACATAGGTGAATTAGATGAAGTGAACACACATTCTCATTGGTGTATTTGTGTGGATGGGGGTGGCGCACTTGTTTTTTATTAGAAATTGATGTATGTAACACAATGTGAACAGGCTTGACAAAGGCTGTGTATCAGCCGAAACTTTGCCATTTGTATTACTGCTTTGAAGTCCTAATAAAGTCGATGATGTGAGATGCTGCTGATACCGTCTGCATTTTTCTACGCTCTGGATAGGTCATCAATATCTGATCGGCAGGAGTCCGATACCCGGGACCCTTGATGATCAGCTTCCTAGGCCATGTGATGTCACCTTACATCGATCACATGGCCTAGCTATATCTCAGCCCTATTGAAGTGAATGGGCTAAGCTGCTTTACTAATCACAGCCTCTGTACTATGTATGGTGCCGTGCTTTGAGAGATGAAGGGAGCGAGAGCTCCAGTGAGCATGGCGGGTCCCTGTAACAGCTGATTGGTGGGGGTGCCAGAAGTCAGACCTCACCGATCTCATAATGATGACCTATCCTGAGGAAAGGTCATCATTATATTTATCAGGATAACCCCTTTAATACTATCAAATAATAAATAAATACATTTTCTTCTGATTGCTAGGTGGGTAATTGCTCTCTCCTCATTTTGCTCCGGGTCGGCCAAAGTTCTGGCAGATGGTAGGGGATTGTTTATTTTTGCTTGTGTTTAATTTTTTATGATTATCCAAAGAAGATGTATTGTGGATTACTTTCTGTCATTGAGTGAAACTGAAAGTTCCATGGATATGCCTCCATCGCTGCCCTGTAATGTGGAGATGAGGCCGCGCCTTGTGTATCGTCTACCACATTCACAGAGACGTGTGATTGTCCAGAAAACAAAAGTGAGAGATCCTCATCTGGACATTAGCCTCACAATCACTACTACTCCAGTCATTCAGATGATAATTTTGCTGGCCCAGATAACATTTCAGGGTTTTAGTAAAAAATAAAGCAAAAACAGAAATAACATTTACAAGCTATTCCACAGGACTGCACTATTACATTTACACTTTATTTCTCACAATTTTTGGGGGTTGTTTTTGGCAACTTAGAAAAAAAACATGAAATTCATACTTTTTTTAGAAGCATTTCTTTAGTGGCGTTTTCTTTGTCACACCTTTTAGCAGTTTGACTGGGTAGTTTTTTTTTGTTTTTTTTAAAGAGAAGCCAGTGGTATGACACCAGAAAAAAGCCAAATCTAGAGCATGCTGCATTCTGGAAGAGAAATCATGGACATCACAAGAAATGTAGTGTACTTCATTATTATTTATTATCGTGTAGAAAACATTTGGATTCAGCTTTTTTGCCAACAACATGTTGCAGAAAACAAATAATTAGATAAAAACACTATGGATGAAATTGGCCTAAGGCCACATGTACATGTCCGTGGTTTGAGTCCTCATGATAACTACTCTGTTTGAGGTTCGGATGCAGATTCATTCACTTCAATTGGGCTCTCCACATCCACACATCCGTTCTGCGGCCCCCGCAAAAAAATTAGAACCCAAAAATTTGGATATTGTTTAATTGTGGGCTGGATGTTCCATAAAACGTGGAAAACAAACGGCCAGAATCCGTGTTTTGCAGATCCGCCGTGGGCATGAGTCAGTTTTCAGTTAGTGATTTCCATAATTGATTTTGAGCCAAAACCAGGTGCGTCTTTAAACACAGAACAGGCGCAGGTCTGTCTCTTATACTTTATCTCTGTGTAGGCTTCAATCCTGGTTTTGGCTCACAATTCAGATGGGTGTATGCTGTCCGCTAAAATGAGGATCCATTTTTTTGGCAGACAATTCCGCATGTTCACAAAAAAAGGGATTGCATTTCACATTTTTGTGTAACATAGACTTCAATGGGCCACATCTTGATTTTCACTGTCAAGTATAAAACATGTATTATTTATTTTGTGGAGCCGTGGAACAGAAGAAAAGGGCCACATTGAAGTGAATGCAACATATGGTCATCTGAATGAGCCCTTAGTGATAAGCGAAGTTTACAAAAACTCAATTCAGCTGATTCGCCAAATTTCACAAAAAAATTTCCTTCCTGACGGATTGTTTAGTCACAAAGTGCATTTCTTTGTAAGTAGCTGGCGTAATGACAATTGCGCCCGTCCCCGTCATTGAATTTCTCAGATGCCACGTTCATTGCTTATTGAGACATCTGAGATGAACAATTAGGGCTTTTAGGGGTTAGTCATTTAAAAAAAATACTCATCTTATCCATTTGCAAATGGCCGCCATAATCATCTTGATTGAAGATTTTGCGCAAAATCTCATGCACGGGATGTATGATGTCACCATGCCGACCAGCTTGATCACGTTATACGTCAACATTCACAAGATTTTGCCCTGGATGTTCAATCAAGATGGTTGTGGTGGCCTCTTCGTGCTCAACTGGATGAGGTATGAATTTTTTTTACCGCCATTTCATGGAAAATTTTATTGTTACCATAAAGCATGAGGAGTTTTGTCTTTGCGGCCTATTCACAATCACTAATGGAAATCACTGACCAAAACACTGACGTGTCAATGAGGCATTACTGATATAATGATGTCTTTTCAACTACAATTTTGGTGCTGTTTTTGCAGTAAAAACATCAACTTCAAAAGCTACCTGTAAGTCTATGGGACTTCACGGTATTAGCAAAGTGTATAAGATCATAATATCATGTACACTATCATGTGGAGATCTTTTTTCTATATGAAAATTTTATAGCTTTATATATTTCATATCTCTATGTATCGATGGACTGACTGTCCTACTCTTTGCTGTATGTATACTTACACCGTTTATGTATCAATGAAACATTATTTGAATAAAAAATATATATATTCAGACAATGGGGGAGATTTAATAAAACTGGTGTAAAGGCAACCAATCAGATTTAACCTTTCATTTTTCATAGCCTCTTTGGAAAATGAAAGGTGGAATCTGACCGGCGACCAGGCCAGTTTTCCTTTACACCACATTTGATAAATCGCCCAACATATGGGTTTTCAAATAAAAAAAATCTATTTCCCACAAAATCATTCTACATATTTTAAACTCATATCAGAAAAAACAGAAAGAAGGAACCAAAGCGCCAGATAATGAATGTAATAAATCCTTTATTATAATATGACAAATATAAAATACATCTGTAAACTATTGGACTTCCATCTAAAACCCATTGTGGAAACCCTGCCGTCTTATGTCAGAGACACCTCTGATTTCCTACAGAGGATACAGGGGATTACTCTAGATGAGGACAACATCATGGTTACGTGTGATGTAGAGTCTCTCTACACTAGCATCCAACATGTAGATGGCCTGCAAGCAGTGGAGTTTTTCCTCTCTGCTAGCAATCTACCTGGAGACTTTGCATCCTTTTTGCTTAGACTCCTTAGATTTGTGCTTACGAGAAATTTATTTTCTTTTAACGGGTCCTTTTTCCTGCAGCTCCAGGGGACAGCTATGGGGGCGGCGTGTGCGCCGGCCTATGCCAACCTGTTCCTGGGGCTGTGGGAAATGGACCTGTTCCTGTCGGATAGACATGTCGTCATGGATCGCGTCATTTTATGGGCGCGGTACATAGACAACGTCTTTTTAATCTGGCAGGGCACGGAGACACAACTTCACGATTTTTTCAAACTTCTGAACACTAACTCCAGAAATATAAAGTTGACCTATACATACCATACACATAGGGTAGACTTTCTGAATGTATCAGTGTTCAGAGATACCGGTGGTCGACTTAGGACTGATGTCTTTCGCAAAGAGACAGCTGTCAATGCGTATCTACACGCAACCTCTTTACATCCCAAGAGCACCATCTCCGCAATCCCTGTAGGCCAATTCTTGCGCATTCGTTGGATATGTTCATTGTAGACTCTTATCCCGCTGACCTCTCATATATTTTACTATCCAGACCGGAGCGTTCCTCCCAGGGTGGCGCTCTTTTTCACCTCCCTGCTCCCTCTTTCTCTTGTCCCCCCGCATTTTTATATGTATTTTATATTTGTCATATTATAATAAAGGATTTATTACATTCATTATCTGGCGCTTTGGCTCCTTTCTTTCTGTTTTTTCTGATATGTGCACTCGGGAGCTTTTGCCGAGTTATTCTACAGGGGTGTGATTGTGGGTATACTGGGTGGGCACGGGCCCTCCCCCCCCCCCCCCCTCTTCTTTGTGGCACCCCTGGGGTCGCCCTTTTGTTTTCTATATTTTAAACTCAGCAAAGGTGCATGGTCAGAATTATCCTTCATGCAATATTTAAAGTTCTCAATAATGTTTAACCCCTCAGCTTTAAAAAGTGATAATTTTCCAGTGTGTGGTGATGTTCTGTAAAACATGAATACTTCCAGATAGTTGGGCTCCTCATCTGCCATTTTTTTCCACTCTAAGGTACTTATCTATTTATCTAACTTCGTTTTCCTCCACTTAACAAATCACTAGTCAGATCACACATGGAGTACTGTGTACAGTTCTTGGCTCCTGTGAACAAGGCAGACATAGCAGAGCTGGAAAGGGTTCAGAGGAGGGCAACTAAAGTAATAACTGGAATGGGTGGACTACAGGACACAAAAAGATTATCAATATTAGGGTTATTCAGTTTAGAAAAAAGACGATTGAGGGGAGATGTAAAAACTGTATAAATATATCAGAGGTTAGTATAGAGATCTCTCCCATCATCTATTTATCCCCAGGACTGTGACTGTGACAAGGGGACCTCTGCGTCTGGAGGAAAGAAGGTTTGTACACAAACATAGAAGATGGGGAGTTCACTAAAAGAGTTCAAAAGGGGCCTGGATGTATTTCTGGAGTGTAATACTATTATAGACTATAGCTACTAGAGATAGGCCGTTGATCCAGGGAGTTATTCTAAATGTCTGATTGGAGTCAGGTAGGAATTTTTCCCCTAAAGTGGGGAAAATTGACTTCTACCTCACAGGCTTTCTTTGCCTTCCTCTGGATCAATTTTCAGGATAACAGGCTGAACTGCACGGACAGATGTCTTTTTCAGCCTTATAAATAGAGATGAGAAAATTTAAAAAAAAAATGTATTCTGTCGGTTCGACAAATTTTCCACAAAGATTATATTCGATCCAAATATATTTGTGGTTAATCACGTTAAAAAACAGTTATTTCAAGGCTGCAGAGAGCCTATATACAGCCAGGTCCATGAATATTGGGACATTGACACCATTCTAACATTTTGGGCTCTATACACCGCCACAATTGATTTGAAATGAAACAAACAGTTTGCATATGTGCCTCACACTTGTTAAGGGACCAAAAGTAATGAGACAATTGGCTTCTCAGCTGTTCCAAGGCCAGTTGTGTGTTATTCCCTCGTTATCCCAATTACAATGAGCAGATAAAAGGTCCAGAGTTCATTTCAAGTGTGCTATTTGCATTTAGAATCTGTTGCTGTCAACTCTCAAGATGAGATCCAAAGAGCTGTCACTATCAGTAAAGCAAGCCATCATTAGGCTGAAAAAACAAAACAAACCCATCAGAGAGATTGCAAAAGCATTAGGTGTGGCCAAAACTATTGTTTGGAACATTCTTAAAAAAGAAGGAACGCACCGGTGAGCTCAGCAACACCAAAAGACCGGAGGACCATGGAAAACAACTGTGGTGGATGACCGAAGAATTCTTTCCCTGGTGAAGAAAACACCCTTCACAACAGTTTGCCAGATCAAGAACACTCTCCAGGAGGTAGGTCTATGTGTGTCAAAGTCAACAATCAAGAGAAGACTTCACAAGAGTGAATACAGAGGGTTCACCACAAGCTGTAAACCATTGGTAAGCCTCAAAAACAGGAAGGCCAGATTAGAGTTTGTCAAACGACATCTAAAAAAGCCCTCACAGTTCTGGAACAACATCCTATGGACAGATGAGACCAAGATCAACGTGTACCAGAGTGATGGAAAGAGAAGAGTATTGAGAAGGAAAGTAACTGCTCATGATCCTAAGCATACCACCTCATCAGTGAAGCATGGTGGTGGTACCGTAGTGTCATGGCGTGGGCATGTATGGCTGCCAATAGAACTAGTTCTTTTGTATTTATTGATGATGTAACTGCTGACAAAAGCAGCAGGATGAATTCTGAAGTATTTCGGGCAATATTATCTTCTCATATTCAGCCAAATGCTTCAGAACTCATTGGATGGTGCTTCACAGTGCAGATGGACAATGACCCAAAGCATACTGCAAAAGCAACCAAAGAGTTTTTTAAGGGAAAGAAGTGGGATGTCATGCAATGGCCAAGTCAATCACCTGACCTGAATCCGATTGAGCATGCATTTCACTTGCTGAAGACAAAACTGACGGGAAAATGACACAAGAACAAGCAGGAACTGAAGACAGTTGCAGTAGAGGCCTGGCAGAGCATCACCAGGGATGAAACCCAGCGTCTGGTGATGTCTATGCGTTCCAGACTTCAGGCCGTAATTGTCTGCAAAGGATTTGAAACCAAGTATTAAAAAGTGAAAGTTTGATTTATGATTATTATTCTGTCCCACAACTTTTGGTTCCTTAACAAGTGGGAGGCACATATGCAAACTGTTGTAATTCCTACACCGTTCACCTGATTTGGATGTAAATACCCTCAAATTAAAGCTGACAGTCTGCAGTTAAAGCACATCTTGTTTGTTTCATTTCAAATCCATTGTGGAGGTGTATAGAGCCAAAAATGTTAGAATTGTGTCCATGTCCCAATATTTATGTACCTGACTGTAGTGATTTAGAACACTGTTCCTTGCAGTAACACCCATAAAGAGTCTGCTGTGGTAGTAAAACAATACTGTAAATCAGTATGACACTAAGATGACAGGCATCGCTCTTAGAATCACTGCACACTTCACTTATTTGGGCAGTTATGGGGCCAAAATTGACCAAATAACTCAAGTGTGAACCCAGTCTTACATGTCAATGTTAGCACAAGGTATAAAGAATTGTGCAAAGGCCCAAGATCCTACTACAGAGTGAAAGAGCGCACTACTTTTACACGTCATCAGCTGATTCCACATAGATATCTACAGAACCTGTTCTATAAAATGCTTTTACAAGTAGAGCCCCCCTGACAGTGGAAAGGGTGTTAGGAGTAAGTTTGTGTTGACGTCACTAATTATTTTGCCCTTTCTCTGATCTGTCAGAACAATAATCCCCAAAAACGGATCCTGTCTGTTGAGCATCCGCCTTCACTCTGTCAGCATTTTGTCAGTAATCCATCAGTGTTGCTAAAGCAAAAAAACAAAACAGGAGTGGATCCAAAACAGAGATGACAAGTGAATGGAATATTTGCATGTCTTCTGTGTTTTATACCCACTCTTGCTTTTGACTACCAAATCATAAGCCAATTCTGATGCAAAATAGGGACCATGTCATACAGGCCTTAGAGTTGCTACATAGACAAGATCCATGGTGCGTCTCATTTTTCCTTCCTTTCCATCAGAAGAAGGGTCAATCAAATGATGATGTCAAACAGGCCAAAAGGCAAAATAGTGGCCCAGTCATAAAGTTGGGAGGGAGGGCAGCATGAGAAGTCCGCAGAGTGGCCCACTGACAGAGTGGAGAGGTGGCAGCAGCATGAGGATACCACAGAGTGGCTCAGTGACATAGTGTTGACGTGGCAGCAGCATGAAAAGACCACAGAGTGGTAATGTGGCAGAAGCATAAGGAGACCACAGAATGGTGAGGTGGCAGCAGCATGATTAGACCACAGAGTGGACTAGTGACACAGTTTTGAGGTGGCATCAGCGTGAGGAGACCACAGAGTGGTGATGTGGCAGCAGCCTGAGGAGACCACAAAGTGGCCCAGAGACATAGTGTTGATGTGGCAGTAGCATGAGGAGACCACAGAGTGGTGAGGTGGCAGCAGCATGAGGAGACCACAGAGGGGCCCAGTGACATAGTGTTGATGTGGCAGTAGCATGAGGAGACCACAGAGTGGTGATGTGGCAGCAGCATGAGAAGACCCCAGAGTGGCCCAGTGATATAGTGTTGAGGTGGCATCAGCATGAGGAAACCACAGAGTAATAAGGTGGCAGCAGCAGTAAGAGAACACAGAGTAGCCCAGTGACAGAGTGGGGAGGTGGCAGCAGCATTAAGAGACCACAGAGTGCCCCAGTGACATAGTGTTGATGTAACAGCAGCATTAGGAGACCACAGAGTGATAAGGTGGCAGCAACAGGAGAACACAGAGTGGCCCAGTGACATAGTGGGGAGGCAGCAGCAGCATGAGGAGACCACAGAGTGGCCCAGTGACATAGTGGTGAGGTGGCAGCAGCATGAGGAGACTACAGAGTGGTGAGGTGGCAGCAGCATGAGGAGACCACAGAGTGGCCTCAGTGGCAGAGTGGGGAGGTGGCAGCAGCATGGGGAGAACACAGAGTGGTGATGTGGCAGCATCATTAGAAGACCACAAAGGGACCCAGTGACAGAGTGGTGATGTGGCAGCAGCATGAGGAGACCACAGAATGATGAGGTGGCAGCAGCATAAGACGCCCACAGAATGGTGATGTGACAGCATCATGAGGAGACCTTCACTGTCCCCTGGCAGTAGAATACAACCTTGATTTGGACTTTTGAATGTTCCTGACTACCAAAGATTGTATTTCTGGCAGAAACTGTAACACCTAAACACCATATTTCACAGCCGAACATAGAATGGCATTCTTCTTGTTCTGCTAGAGCACCTCTCTGCCCGCTGCAGCACTGATTGACTCATCTTCTCAGGATCATGTGAGCATCCTTCTTCTTATTCGCTAGTGCTTTTTCCCACTGACATGTTCAGTAAAATGGTGCTATGCACTGTTTTACTGGATTTGTCCAAAACAAACCTGAAAAAGTTTTGATTTGTTTGTCAGCCAAAAATTTGCAAAGTTTGTAACAAACCTGGTTCATGATGAAATGGTTCACTTATCTTTAGTGTATGAGTCATCGGGTGTATGTAGCTATGCTGTTTGTGTATGTCAGCTGTGGATCCCACCATTGTCTATGAAAGTAGACCATTGGGGCAACATACAACGATCTATTAACTTGTACAGTCGTGGCCAAAAGTTTTGAGAATGACACAAATATTAGTTTTCACAAAGTTTGCTGCTAAACTGCTTTTAGATCTTTGTTTCAGTTGTTTCTGTGATGTAGTGAAATATAATTACACGCACTTCATACGTTTAAAAGGCTTTTATCAACAATTACATGACATTTATGCAAAGAGTCAGTATTTGCAGTGTTGGCCCTTCTTTTTCAGGACCTCTGCAATTCGACTGGGCATGCTCTCAATCAACTTCTGGGCCAATTCCTGACTGATAGCAACCCATTCTTTCATAATCACTTCTTGGAGTTTGTCAGAATTAGTGGGTTTTTGTTTGTCCACCCGCCTCTTGAGGATTGACCACAAGTTCTCAATGGGATTAAGATCTGGGGAGTTTCCAGGCCATGGACCCAAAATGTCAACGTTTTAGTCCCCGAGCCACTTATTTATCACCTTTGCCTTATGGCACGGTGCTCCATCGTGCTGGAAAATGCATAGGTCTTCACCAAATTGTTGTTGGATTGTTGGAAGAAGTTGATGTTGGAGGGTGTTTTGGTACCATTCTTTATTCATGGCTGTGTTTTTGGGCAAAATTGTGAGTGAGCCCACTCCCTTGGATGAGAAGCAACCCCACACATGAATGGTCTCAGGATGCTTTACTGTTGGCATGACACAGGACTGATGGTAGCGCTCACCTTTTCTTCTCCGGACAAGCCTTTTTCCAGATGCCCCAAACAATTGGAAAGAGGCTTCATCGGAGAATATGACTTTGCCCCAGTCCTCAGCAGTCCATTCACCATACTTTCTGCAGAAGATCAATCTGTCCCTGATGTTTTTTTTGGAGAGAAGTGGCTTCTTTGCTGGCCTTCTTGACACCAGGCCATCTTCCAAAAGTCTTCGCCTCACTGTGCGTGCAGATGCGCTCACACCTGCCTGCTGCCATTCCTGAGCAAGCTCAGCACTGGTGGCACTCCGATCCCGCAGCTGAATCCTCTTTAGGAGACGATCCTGGCGCTTGCTGGACTTTCCTGGACGCCCTGAAGCCTTCATAACAAGAATTGAACCTCTTTCCTTGAAGTTCTTGATGATCCTATAAATTGTTGATTGAGGTGCAATCTTAGTAGCCACAATATCCTTGCCTGTGAAGCCATTTTTATGCAACGCAATGATGGCTGCACGTGTTTCTTTGCAGGTCACCATGGTTAACAATAGAAGAACAATGATTTCAAGCATCATCCTCCTTTTAACATGTCAAGTCTGTCATTTTAACCCAATCAGCCTGACATAATGATATCCAGCCTTGTGCTCGTCAACATTCTCACCTGAGTTAACAAGACGATTACTGAAATGATCTCAGCAGGTTCTTTAATGACAGCAATGAAATGCAGTGGAAAGTTTTTTTTTGGGATTAAGTTAATTTTCATGGCAAAGAAGGACTATGCAATTCATCTGATCACTCTTCATAACATTCTGGAGTATATGCAAATTGCTATTATAAAAACTTAAGCAGCTACTTTTCCAATTTCCAATATTTATGTCATTCTGAAAACTTTTGGCCACGACTGTATATTATATTACAATCACAGCCTGTGATATTGCAAGTTATAGTTGTGTGCTGTAATACTGTACTATAATCCATACTGTTACATGGCTGCACTGTTTTTGTAGTTTGTTAGAAGAGACATGCCCACATATAAATTATTTAGGAAGGCTGCCCCACAGGGCTAACCGCCTATCTATTGCTATTTGGGGAATAGGGGAGGGTCATCTGGTGTAGTGAGGATGTGAAGGATTACCAGGGAAGAGCGCTAGTTGATCTGTGGAGCAGAACAAGATATCCAGAGCAAGCTGCATTGTGGAAATTATACCATGAACTCAAACTACACAGCAAAAATGAATAAAGCCATCACAAAAAATGCAATATACTTTATATTTTTTTATTATCATGCAGCAAACATTTGGCAATAGTTATTTTTTTCCATAAAATGTCAAAAGCACCAACAAAATGCTTAAGAAAAATGAATAATTAAATAAAAACACTATGGATGAAATCACTCTAAGGGTTTCAATGACCTTTTTGTAAACTTTTGCAGTTTAAATGTTGCTTCTGCAACTGTAATATTTGGTGCTGTTTTTGCATCATCAGTGTCAGCTGAAAGTCTATGGAAAATAGAACAGAACAAAGCCATCTTCCAGCCATGCCCCCCTTTGTTTGTGGATGTGCTGGAGATGGAGATGGATGAGATGAAGATAAACCCTCCTTTTGAAATTCCTCTTTGGCTAAAGCCGTAACAAAAGACTTAGTGCCTTCCTTACCAGAAATTGTGGAAAAGATATTGCAAGAAAAGATTAAACAGGACGTAGAAGAAGATAAGATACATTTAGACAAGGTGGAGGAATTTAAACATAAATTATTATTTGTGGAAGATGGACTGGAATCCTTACATGTAAAATTGCAAGAAGTCAATAAAGCAAATGAGGGGATGAAAGAAAAAGCAAATGATTTGGAAAATCGGACAAGGAGAAATAATGTAAGAAGAATAGGTATTCCAGAAATATATAATAATAATGCCCTAAAGGATTTGGTTGCTGTTTAGATTCCCAAGAAATTGGTATTGTACAAGGTTCTTGAGCGAGTTTATAGGTTAAGCCCATTAAGAGGTATCCAAGACAGAAAAACGGCCAAGAACAGTGATAGCCAAGTTGATGGATTATAGCCATAAACAAACATTATTTAAAACATATGGCAATCTAGGGAATTGCTGTTCGAGGGACAATTTATTTATTTTTTTCTAACTTTCTCACTTTGCTCTCATCAAAGAGAAGACTTTCTAATCTAATCTCATTTTGGTTTAGCAAAATGTGAAATTTTCTCTCCGATATCCAGAGCTGCAGAAGAATTTAGTTAAAAATGGTTGTTTTTTTTTGTAAAAGGAGGCTAAGAAATTTGTAGAGTTTTTAGGTATACATCTATAATTAATGTATACCTAAATGGCATGGGGAAGGGATAGTTTTTTTTGTGTATGAAAGGCACAATATATAATGGTATGAATAATATATATTAGTCAGGGACCGATCACATGTTTTTTTTGAACACTTAAGGATTATGGGAGTTATACTATACACCATGTTGGATTTGAGGAGGAATAATACATACTTAAAGGAGTTTTTAACACAGAGTTGTGTTTTAGTTTTTATCTTCTTTTCTTGCTCTCTTTGTTATATCTCATGCTCCTGCAAAATTAAGGGATTTCTTTATAGAGGGTATTTGATATGTTATAATTGTATTTTGAGGAGATAGATGATTGTAAAGGAAGGTTAGGAAAGCTTATATTAATGGTTATTATGAGATCTTCAATTCTGGATGATTCTAAAGAACATACAACTTATGTGTGACTTTGGGACTGATAGGAATAATATCCTGGAATATTAAAGGTTTATCTACTCCTATTAAGAGGGACAAAATACTAAGGCATTTAAATAGAATGGGAGCACATATACATTATTATAGGATAAATATTTGAATAAGAAAGAAATGGATACATTATGTCAGATGTGGGTGAGCTCTGCCAGGGGGATCCGTGTAACTAGTGAAGAGGTGGATTGATTATTTTGCTTCATAAGAAAGATAATTGTCAAGTGACTAAAATAGAAGAACATCCAACAGGTAAAGGATTTAAAGTAGATTTAAAGATCGTTAATAAATCTGATTATATTTAATAGTTCTGCCCCTAATTATCCATGAAGGGAAATGTGACTCCATCTAGTCTTCTCTTCCATGTACAGAATTGTTATGATATCTCACCCACGCACTGTTTCACATCCCCCCCGCTGTGAGTTAGGTTTCCTTATCTGTCCCAGGACAGATTCTGGGAATATCCTAGAACTAGAACAAATGTTCTAGTTTCATTCAGGGTCATTCGGCACAACTGCGTACATTCTTATATGTGATGTATTACATACCATAAAAGGATGTTCCGGTAGTATCTGTATGAGCACCAATGTTTATCTTTTATGATTGGTTCAACGCTGTTGTTATGCAAACTTTTCTACTGCCTATATAAGGCCAAGCTATAGCATATTAAAGTTAGAATGTTTCTCAGTAATACTTGTGTGTGTCTATTATTGCCAACTGAGAAACATCAAACCAAGGTGGTCATAGAGATCCAGAAAGGTCCAAATCCTTTCAGTTTGGGGGCTCTGTCCGGATAGAGAAGGCCATCCTCGTGTCCGGTAAGAGAGACATCCCTTTTGTCCACTGCCTGGTCCGAGGGCACTGGCCACATCTCTACCCGTGAGTTTTTATTATGTATCCGGGATACATTGTTAAGCCTTAAAAATAAACTACGGGAGTTTATAATAAGTACTTGGAGTACTTTCATGAATAAGGCCGGCACTTGGAGTGCCATGCACGGCATAGAGTCTCAGGGAGATCTATCCGTAAGTTGGTTTGTGTCAGGGACACACCATAGGTGTCACTACCAGAGCTTTGAGACGTTCTCACAGCTCTGTTTCTCCACCCCTGTGATGATGTCACTACTAGAGCTTGGAGGAGTTCTCACTGCTCTGTTTCTCCGCCCCTGTGATGAGCTCTTTACTTTCTGTTTCCTTCCTCTCAGCTGTTCCTCCTGCGTTTGATTTTCCCTGCCTTTAAATCACCCCTCCTCCTTTTGTAGGGTGTGGATTATATTTCTCATTTGAGTTGTAGCTCTTGCTTGAGTATCTTCCCTTGTATGCTATCCTTTCACTGGACCTGTGTTCTGCTGCAGCAAGTACTCCGGATATTGCCAGCTGTCTTTGGATCCGTCTTCACTGCGGCTGCAGCTCCTTCAGCTAAGTGTGCAGACATTGTAGTGTATCTGTGTGTTTTCTGACTGGATCCGAGGCAACCACGGTTCCCTCCATATACTGAGCAGGGCACCGGTGGCCGTGCCCCTTCCACTATTGTAGGGGTTACAGTGGTCATCAGTCTTAGGTACGCGGGCATGCCTCGTTCCACCATTTGGATCCAGCCATGGGCTTCGCAGCTTAGGGAGAGCTTTGAGGGTCTGACAGGGGTCACCCTTTATCCCTCCCTAGTTTGGGTCCTGTCAGTAGCTCTATTTTCTGTGCATGCTCTTGTTGCTCACATACAGCCGTGACATTATAATCCACCAAAACTGTCTTTTTTGACATGGATCCGCTTTCTGGCCTGGTTGACCGCATGCAGGGTCTTTCTTTGGACGTAGCGGATATCCGTCAATCTATGACTCAGCTTCAAGCATTGCGCTCTGCTCCGGCCCATGGAGTCTGTTGCGAGCCAAAGGTCTCACTTCCGGAAACGTTCTCCGGGGGCAGTGAGAGTTTTGTTCGCTTCAGAGAGGCATGCAAACTCCATTTTTGCTTGTGTCCCCATTCCTCTGGTAATGAGGAGCAGAGGGTGAGGATTGCCATCTCCCTGCTCAGGGGTAATGCTCAGACTTGGGATTTTTCGCTGCCATCAGGGGATCCCTCCCTTCGATCCGTGGAAGGATTTTTTGTGGCCCTGGGGCAGATATATGATGACTAGGATCGTGTTGCTCTGGCCGAATCTAACTTACGTTTTTTATGCCAGAGCAAACTGTCTGCGGAGCTTTATTGTTCTGAATTTCGGAGGATGGGCAGCTGATTCAGGTTGGAATGATGCTGCACTCCGGAGACAGTTCTGTCATGGTCTCTCAGAGAGATTGAAAGATGCGTTTGCTTTCCATAAGAGACCAACGTCCTTAGAGTCTGCCATGTCATTGGCGGTACGCCTTGACAGGCGTCTAAGAGAAAGAAACGAGACCTGTCTGTCCAGCCATTGTCAGTCTAGGGGCAGTGGTGCGGACTCATTCAGTGTGCAGGGGCCTCATCCTGTCTCGGTCCCCTCTGAGGATGAGCCCATGCAGCTAGGTCGACTTGCCCCTTTGCTATTGACTCTGCTCCACTCTCACAGAGATCTCTGAAGGGCATTGATCACAATATCCGGTTAGCTGTAGGTGACACTCATGTGGAGGATATATCTTGTTTTGTCCTTAACGGATTGCCTTCTCCTCTAGTTTTGGGGTTACCCTGGCTCACTAGACATAACCCCACTATTGATTGGCAAGGAAGGCAAATAAATGAGTGGAGTGACTTTTGTAGAGAGAATTGTCTCACAGCGACTTTTGCAGAGGTGTCTACTAAAACTGTGCCATCATTTCTCTCTGATTTCTCGGACGTGTTTTCCGAGAGCGGTGTTCAGGAGCTACCTCCTCACCGGGAGTTTGACTGTCCCATTAACCTCATTCCCGGCGCCAAGCTGCCAAAAGCTCGCCTCTACAATCTCTCACAACCGGAAAGAATCGCAATGCAAACCTATATCTCCGAGAGTCTCGATAAGGGGCATATTCGTCCCTCAAAATCACCTGTTGCCGCTGGTTATTTTTTTGTTAAAAAAAAAGATGGCTCTCTGAGACCTTGCCTAGATTTTAGGGAGCTGAACCGTATCACGATTCACGATCCCTATCACCTTTCTCTGATCCCGGACCATCTTTAACCAAATTGTTGGGGCCAAGGTTTTTTCCAAATTGGATTTGAGAGGCGCGTACAACCTGGTCAGGGTCAGAGAGGGGGATGAATGGAAAACGGCCTTTAATACCCTTAACGGGCATTTCGAGAGTCTCGTTATGCCTTTCGGCCTGATGAATGCTCCGGCCGTCTTTCAGCATTTTGTTAACAGTATTTTCTACCATTTAATGGGGAAATTTGTATTGGTGTATCTTGATGGTGTGTCTTTTTATGGTATCGGAGATTCAATTTCTGGGTTTTCTCCTCTCTGCTTCTGGTTTTCGCATGGATCCGGAGAAGGTCCGTGCTGTACTTGAGTGGGAGCTTCCTGAGAATCAGAAGGCATTGATGCGCTTTCTGGGTTTTGCGAACTATTACAGAAAGTTCATTTTGAATTATTCCTCTGTTGTCGAACCCCTCACTGACATGACAAAAAAGGGGGCGGATTTTTCCTCTTGGTCGGAGGAGGCGCTTGCAGATTTTTCTAAGATTAAAGAGAGTTTTGCATCTGCTCCCGTCTTGGTGCATCCCGATGTTTCCTTACCTTTTATTGTTGAGGTGGATGCTTCCGAGGTGGGTGTGGGTGCGGTTTTGTCCCAAGGCCCTTCTCCTGCCAAATGGCGACCCTGTGCCTTTTTCTCTAAAAAACTCTCCCCGGCAGAGAAAAACTATGATGTGGGAAATAGGGAGTTGTTGGCCATCAAGTTGGCTTTCGAGGAATGGCGCCATTGGTTGGAGGGGGCCAGGCACCCTATCACCGTTTTTACCGACCATAAGAATCTGGCATACTTGGAGTCGGCCAGGCGTATGAATCCGAGACAGGCCAGATGGTCTCTGTTCTTCTCCAGATTCAATTTTGTCGTTACATTCCGCCCTGGGATCAAAAATGTGAAGGCTGATGCTCTCTCTCGCTGTTTTCCGGGAGGAGGAAACTCCGAGGACCCGGGTCCCATTTTGGCGGAGGGGGTAGTTGTTTCTGCTCTATATTCTGATTTGGAGGCCGAGGTCCAGGCTGCCCAGACTGAGGCACCTGCCCGTTGTCCTTCTGGGAAGTTGTTTGTAACTCCTGAGCTACGTCACAAACTCTTCAAGGAGCATCATGATACTGTTCTTGCTGGTCACCCCGGGAGTAGAGCCACGGTAGATCTCATTGCTCAGAGATTTTGGTGGCCGGCTCTTCGTAAGTCGGTGGATGGTTTTGTGGCTGCTTGTGAGACGTGCGCTCACGCTAAGGTCCCTCGTTCACGGCCTTCAGGTTCCCTTCTCCCGTTACCCATACCTTCCCGTCCTTGGACACACCTGTCCATGGACTTTGTCACGGATCTTCCTCGTTCCTCAGGGAAGTCGGTGATCCTGGTGGTGGTGGACCGTTTTAGCAAGATGGCTCATTTCGTACCTTTCCCTGGTTTACCCAATGCTAAAACGTTGGCGCAAGCTTTTGTCGACCATATTGTTAAATTGCATGGCATTCCCTCTGATATTATTTCCGATAGAGGCACGCAGTTTGTGTCCAGATTCTGGAAGGCTTTCTGTTCTCGCCTGGGGGTTCGGCTGTCCTTCTCTTCTGCTTTTCACCCGCAGTCGAATGGTCAGACTGAGCGCCTCAATCAGAATCTGGAGACATATTTGCGCTGTTTTGTGGCAGAGAACCAGGAGGATTGGTGTTCATTTCTCCCTCTTGCTGAGTTTGCTCTGAACAACCGTCGTCAGGAATCTTCTGATAAGTCACCATTCTTTGGTGCATATGGGTTCCATTCGCAGTTTGGGACATTCTCGGGAGGGGCTCTTTCTGGTTTACCTGAGGAGGTGAGATTTTCCTCGTCTTTGTCTGCCATTTGGCAAAAGATTCAGAGTAATCTTAGAAAGATGAGTGAGAAGTATAAGCGTGTGGCTGATAAGAGACGTGTGCCTGGTCCGTACCTGAATGTGGGTGATCTGGTGTGGTTGTCTACAAGAAATATTAAACTGAAGGTTCCCTCCTGGAAATTGGGTCCCAAGTTTATTGGGCCTTATCAAATCTTGTCAGTCATCAATCCTGTTGCCTTCCGTCTTGATCTTCCACGGGTTTGGAAGATACATAATGTATTTCACAGATCTCTCTTAAAACCATATGTCCAGCCCACGGTACCCTCCTCTTTGCCTCCTCCTCCGATCTTGGTTGATGGCAATCTGGAGTTTGAGGTTTCCAGAATTGTGGACTCTCGCATTGTCCGCGGTTCTCTTCAGTACCTCGTTCATTGGAAGGGTTATGGTCCTGAGGAGAGGATGTGGGTTCCGGTGTCGGACATTAAAGCCACACGCCTCATCAGGGCATTTCATAGGGCTCATCCTGAGAAGGTGGGTCCTGGGTGTCCGGAGTCCACCCGTAGAGGGGGGGTGGGGTACTGTCACTACCAGAGCTTTGAGACGTTCTCACAGCTCTGTTTCTCCACCCCTGTGATGATGTCACTACTAGAGCTTGGAGGAGTTCTCAATGCTCTGTTTCTCCGCCCCTGTGATGAGCTCTTTACTTTCTGTTTCCTTCCTCCCAGCTGTTCCTCCTGCGTTTGATTTTCCCTGCCTTTAAATCACCCCTCCTCCTTTTGTAGGGTGTGGATTATATTTCTCATTTGAGTTGTAGCTCTTGCTTGAGTATCTTCCCTTGTATGCTATCCTTTCACTGGACCTGTGTTCTGCTGCAGCAAGTACTCCGGATATTGCCAGCTGTCTTTGGATCCGTCTTCACTGCGGCTGCAGCTCCTTCAGCTAAGTGTGCAGACATTGTAGTGTATCTGTGTGTTTTCTGACTGGATCCGAGGCAACCACGGTTCCCTCCATATACTGAGCAGGGCACCGGTGGCCGTGCCCCTTCCACTATTGTAGGGGTTACAGTGGTCATCAGTCTTAGGTACGCGGGCATGCCTCGTTCCACCATTTTGGATCCGGGCATGGCTTAGCAGCATAGGGAGAGCTTTGAGGGTCTGACAGAGGTCACCCTTTATCCTCTATAGTTTGGGTCCGGTCAGTAGCTCTATATTCTGTGCATGCTCTTGTTGCTCACATACAGCCGTGACAATAAGATCTCCGGGAGATCTATTTACTTTATCTAACTGTCGACAGAGATTTTTTAGTACCAGGGGTACATGTAAGAGAACAGTCTCAGGGAGACTGACCTACCTTGGTTTGACGCATACCTATATTTAGAGTATAAGATACATAGAGTGTTAAGATTCATCTGTTTGTGTGAGAGCTATTTTTCTGGTGGTAAGTGTAAGAACATATCTCACTGTAATATTACCACTCTGTCATTTGGTGAATTTTCTTACTGTGGGTGGAGGAAAATCTTAAGTGTGAGTTTCCCCCCTCCCAATTAGGGACTACAGGCTGCAAATAGTGACAGCCTAGTTCTCTTTCCCAATCTCGTGTTGATTGTAAAGCAGGGTGTTTTCTCATGGACCTCAGACAAAATACAAGACTTTTAGAAACATTTATATGAGAAGGAGGTAGTGGGATGCTTTGAGATCAGGAAGATACAGACCCCCACACATAGTTACAAAAGTTCAGGAGCCAAAACCGTGAGTAAAGAGAGACAGCCGACACATTTCTCAGTTGCTGTCAGCCATTTACTGCAGATGCTGTCTGTTTCAGCGTGATAGACTTGAAAAATGCTTTTCTTCTCTATCCCGGTTGAAAAGTAGACCAGACTCTTTTTGCTTTTTCCTTTGAGGGTCGTCAACTCACCTGGTGCAGGATGCCCCATGGATATGCTGATTCAACTGTAGTGTACAGCATTGTCCTCCAAGACAGTTTAAAACCATGGCACCCCCTCCCACAGGGTTCTTTACTCTTGCAATACGTGGATGATTTGTTATTGTGCAGTATGTCAGAGGAGGCCAATGTAACAGATGGTTTATCTTTGTTGAAATGGTTGTCTGAATGTGGACACAAATGATAATTTATGTGAAAAATAATAAAGAATATTTAAAAGAAAAAAGGTGTCACGCAAGAAAATGCAAATGGTGTAAAAAGCAAGTTAAATACTTGGGCTTTGTTCTCACAAAGGGAGAAAGGAGAATCAGCACAGAAAGAGTCCAGTCTGTTGCGGGCCTGGTCACCCCGCACACCAAGAAAGAAATGCTATCATTCCTTGGTATGATAAACTACTGCAAACAATGGATTCCTGATTGCTCCCACTATGACAATGTAATGAGACAAGCCACTCTGGCAGACATGCCAGATCTCATCAGGTGGTCTGAAGAAATGTTTAATGCATTTGATTATTTGAAATGTTCTTTAATGACAAGTCCAGGTTTGGGCCTCCCTGACTACAAACTCACATTCCACGTATATGCTCGACAAAATTGTAAAACCATGGCGGGTGTGCTAACACAGTATCACGGAGGCAAGTTACGTCCTTGTGCCTTTTTTCTCAAAGGTGGTTCTGGCATCTGTCCAAGGAATGCCGGCCTGTCTGAGATCTCTTGCAACCTGTCCTATGATGGTTGAGCTTGCAACGCCACTCACAATGGGACATGAGACTATCCTGTACACCACACATGATGTAGTAGGCCTTCTCAAAGGGATACACACACAGCACATGTCCGCACAGAGACTATCTGGATATGAGATTCTACTCCTCAGCAATCCCTCCCTCCAATCAAATACGCAACACACACCTCAGGTCCAGCACCTATCTTGAATGCCCTATTAGGACCTGAGGATCACTTGACAGAGGCACATGATTGTATACACGCCATACAACATGAGACATCACCCCGCTCTGATTTACAATCTGTACCAATAGAAGGGGCTCCTGATGTTTTTGTTGATGGATCCTGTAGCAGACCAAATGACAACACTTATCATGCAGGATATGCTATTGTTATGGTACCCGATGTTGTCCTGGAAGCCAGACCCATCAAATACCAATCTGCACAAGCAGCAGAATTAATTGCACTCACGAGAGCATGCATACTACATGAAGGCAAGCCAGTCAATATTTACACTGACAGCAGGTACGCACATGGAGTGGTTTGGGACCATGGGGTCATTTGGCAAAGGAGAGGATTCATTGCAGCTGATGGTAAGCACATCTCACATTCACAACTTGTCATACAACCTTTAGAAGCCATAAGATTGCCCTCACAAATTGCAATTGTCCACTGCAGGGCGCATACTGGTGGTAAAGATCATGTGTCCCAAGGCAATGCCCTGGCAGACGCGAAGGCCAAGAAGGCTGCACTGATGGCCCCGGCCACATTGCAAATGGGTGAAATTAGTACCTCCTTCACTTGAGTTAACTCAGATGCTTGTGGATCTCCAGTCCTCAGCTACTGACGATGAAATTGCTGATTGGTGTTACCCAATTCTGCAGAAGAATCCTAAGACTGGATTAATCTGCAAAGAGGGGAAGCCATGCATACCACAAAACAGCGCTCCTCTGTTTATTGCACATTTTCATGGAGTAGGACACAACAGCATTCAAACAACACACATGCTGCTAGCACAGAATTTTATATTACAGGCATTAAACAATAGTGTCAGATTATGTGGGAAGGTGTATCACATGTTTAAGGAACAACCCAAACACCAATGTAACCAGATTGATTAAAACCCTAAGTGAAATTGAGGAAAAAGTTGCTTGTAAGTCTCCTTGTCTTCCACAGGAACCAACTCACCCATTCCAAGTAGGAGATATTGTGCTGATAAAGAAATGAAAGAAAGGAAAATTCACAGGAGACTTCACCTACGGACCACCGACTACAGTGGTAGCCGCGACCCGCACAGCAGTACTCACGGTAGGAGCACCTACTTGGATCCACGCCACCAGATTTAAACTGTTAAAGGAGGCACCCCAAAAGGAGGTAATAACGGGGAACAGACAGTCCTGACCTCGAAAAAGGACAAAGGGATGGTACTAACGGGATCAGTCAGCTCTGACCTCCACCAGGATGCACTCCCTCAATTCTGGAAGATGGCACAGATGGTCCACTTGGACTGTGGGATTACTGATGATCCTATTGACTCTGCCGGGGCATAACAAAGCTGAAGTTGATATAACTCAGAAAGGTGGAATCACTACCTTCTAGTACAATTCCTCCAGTACTCACGTGGCAACTTACTCCTTCTGTTTATGCAGCATAATGAAGTGCAGTCCTTCCACGAGATGCGGCAACCACTATAAGAATGGACATACCCTCAGAAACAAACAAACCCCCTCAAACCCCGTATCTTAACTTTTAACAATATGAGAGCAATATCTGATCCAACATATGAGGAGGCTCTTGCAGCAGAAACTGGGTTTTCTGATGCCAACCTATGGTTAGAAGGGATGAAGTACAGTGCAGCTTCAGTAAATAAAAGCAATTGTTATATATATGGGACCGCTAAGCCTCACCTAGGTACTGTGCCCTTAATATTGCCCTCTAGTGTTGAGGAATGTTTTTTGCAATTATTCTCAAATTCATCTAGTAACCAGTCTGCATGTGAAGAATGGAAGCAAAAATACCCACTCCTCATAAAAACTCCCCGCCCTGGTGCAGGTATACATATCTATCCTGGTAACTTACCTGCTACAGAGGGGGAGATCAAGGAAGATCCCTGGGTAATTTCACTGAAGGGACACTGTGCAACTTACAGTGAAACAGATACCTCCCTCACACAGAATCAAGTAAACTCGATTGGAGATGTATATTGGATCTGTGGGGATGGGAAGATAAGATCTAGACTAGAGGGTTCCTGGAAAGGTGAATGTGCCCTTGCTAAAGCCATCATGAACATACATATCTTCACTGAAAATGAAAAAGACACCAACACAAATATACGCAACCGTCGTCCCCTCCCAAAAGGTAGCTTCGACCAACACGTGTATATTGATGCAATCGGGGTCCCAAGAGGGGTCCCTGATGAATTCAAGGCCAGAGGTCAGGTGGCAGCAGGATTTGAATCCATAATTCCCGAAATAACAATCGACAAAAATGTAGACTGGATCAACTATATTTACTATAATCAACAAAGGTTTGTAATGGATGCGTTACAGGGTGTAGCAGAACAGTTACAGAAGATTCCATTAAAACATTTCAAAACCGCATGGTACTCGATATGATACTTGCATAAAGAGGTGGTGTCTGTAAGGTATTGACAGACCCATCATCATGCTGCATGTTCATACCCAACAACACCGGCCCTAATGGTAAGGTCACACTGGCAATAAAGTAACTCGAGGATTTATCAATCGAGCTCAAAAGAAACTCAGGTATCGATAACCCTTGGGATCAGTATTTTGGCTGGTTCCCTACCTGGAAACAGGCACTTGTACAGTTGGGAATCATTATCCTGATAATTATTATAGTAATAGCAATAGTTGCAACATGTATCATACCATGTGTACGGAAACTGATAATGAAAGGAGTATCAAATATGTCATTTTATGAGACTCTGCTGCCTAATCCTGAAGACAACTCACATGAAGGATATAGAAAATATCTGGCGGTATACAGGGAAAAGGGCAAGGGTAAGAACCATATTATCTAAGAAATTTGGTTCTAAGAGGGGATTGAAGAGAAATGTGACTACATCTTGTCTTCTCTTCCATGTACAGAATTGTTATAATATCTCACCCACACACTGTTTCACATCCCCCCCGCTGTGAGTTAGGTTTCCTTATCTGTCCAGGACAGATTCTGGGAATATCCTAGAACTAGAACAAATGTTCTAGTTTCATTCAGGGTCATTCGGCACAACTGCGTACATTCTTATATGTGACGTATTACATAAAAGGATGTTTCGGTAGTATCTGTATGAGCACCAATGTTTATCTTTTATGATTGGTTTAACACTGTTGTTATGCAAACTTTTCTACTGCCTATATAAGGCCGAGCTATAGCATAATAAAGTTAGAATGTTTCTCAGTAATACTTGTGTGTGTGTCTATTATTGCCAACTGAGAAACATCTCTCCTGACGTCAGTGACATCAAACCAAGGTGGTCGTAGAGGTCCAGAAAGGTCCAAATCCTTTCAATCCAGGTATATAATAATTCTTCAAGTCTTTAGAGAATCAGGTTAGTTTAGACAGTTCACAATATAAGGTGTTGGCAGGAGATTTTAACTCGATATGGAATGTTAAAATGGATAGGTCCTCCATAAATAGAATATATAATAGGAAAATAGATTTTTCTGGGGTATTTTCTTACTTAGAATTCCATTCTATTAAAGTAAATTAGGTCACATTATAATGCCACACTTAACCAATAAACAGGTGATATATTTTATAATAAAGGAACTGATTTTCTAATCCTAAATAAACAAACTTGTGCACTTACTACAAATGACATAAATGTAAATAATTTCCTTATGGTGAATGTATGGTGCGAACTGAAGATCTGAGCTTGCTCCATACAAGGCAGATGCTAGCTGTGAAATATAAGTGAACCCGGTCATAATGACAGAGATCAGAAATAACTCCCAGCCTGGTCATTTCACACCTTAGATGCAACAGTTAGTAACGTCCATGAAATCCGAATGGTTACTCAGAGAGGCATTAGGTTTTCTTTGTCTTCAGAGCCCTTGCAGCAAGAATTGCTGGCTTCTATTTGGTTGCGCTGGAATATGTGCAATGTAAAAATTAAAAATTGTCCCAATCTTTAGGTAATTATATGTCAGAATACAGCCTGATATAATACATAAATACAATAGAGATCCATGTCTGACCACATTTCCTACTATCTTAACATTTCAATGGATTGAAACCTTAGTAAGTTTCTCTCATATGCCATTTGATATATCACAATTTTTTTTAGACATTAGACACAAATTCAGCATGAAAATGGCTTCTCTCCTGTGTGGGTTTTTTGATGTTTAATAGGAGTTGATTTCTCACTAAACACTTCTCACTTTCAGGACAACAAAATGGCTTCTCTCTTGTTTAAGTTCTCAGATGTGTATCAAAATTTTATTTGTAACTAAAACATTTCCCACATTTCAGGACATGAATATGGCTTCTCTCCTATGCAAATTCTCAGATGTGTTTCAAGACTTGATTTATGATTAAAACATTTCTCAAATTCAGGACATGAATATGGCTTCTGTCCTGTGTGGTGTTTTTTTCATGGTTAATAAGAATTGATTTCTCACTAAAACACTTCCTACATTCAGTACATGAAAAGGGCTTCTCTCCTATGTGTATGATGAGTTAGTCACATCTCAGATGTGTATCATGAGTTGATATGTGACTAAAACATTTCCCACATTCAGGACATCAAAATGGCTTCTCTACTGTGTGAGTTCTCTGATGTTTAATAAGACTTGATTTCTTACTAAAACACTTCCCACATTCAGGACATAAAAATGGCTTCTCTCCTGTGTGTGTTCTGAGATGTGTATCACGATTTGATTTGCCACTAAAACACTTCCCACATTCAGAACATGAAAATGCCTTCTCTCCTGTGTGAGTTGTCAGATGTTTATCAAGATATTTTTTTGTAGCTAAAACACTTCCCACATTCAGGACATGAAAATGGCTTCTCTCCTGTGTGAATTCTCCGATGTTTAATAAGATTTGATTTCTCAGTAAAACATTTTTCACATTTAGGACATGAATATGGCTTCTCTCCTGTGTGAGTTCTCTGATGTTTGATAAGACTTGATTTCTGACTAAAACACTTCCCACATTCAGGACATGAAAATGGCTTCTCTCCTGTGTGAGTTCTCTGATGATTAATAAGACTTGATTTTCTCACTAAAACACTTCCCACATTCAGGACATGAAAATGGCTTCTCTCCTGTGTGAGTTCTCTGATGTTTAATTAGACTTGATTTCTTACTAAAACACTTCCCACATACAGACATGAAATGGCTTCTCTCCTGTGTGAGTTCTCAGATGTGTATCACGATTTGATTTCTCACTAAAACATTCCCACATTCAGGACATGAAAATGGCTTCTCTCCTGTGTGAATTTTTGTATTAAAAGTTGTCTCATATTCTGAACATGGATATGGTCTTTCATCTTTGTGAATGTTCCTGTGCATATAAAGGTACAATTCATTTTCAAAATCTTTCCCATATTCAGAACTCACAGACATTTCACCCAGTGTATGTCCAGTGCTATTATTGACAATCTGTGATTGATTATCTTCTACTTTATAAGAGGGAGATAAAATTAGACATCTATGGAAACCTCTTATCCAGTCTTTACCTGAAAAAAGAAATAGTGCAAAGGTGTAAGAAATATCTCAGTAACATAAAGTCAACTATACATATATCAGTGAAATCTGCCAAAGTTAGAAACATTAGTTGCTAATTTAAAAAAGAATCTAAACACTAATTAAAGGAAATTTGTCATCAGATATTATTTAGCACATTAAACTGTTGGTAGAAAGTGCCAGTTAGGAGTCTCCAGGTGCATAGAAACTGGAGTTTTCCTCTTCTAATTAGTAAAGTGTTTTTCTTATCAGAGAAATATTTAAAAATTGTACAAACAATATGAGTGACACATCGAATTTTCTACACAAATTTGTTCCATAAGACATAAGTGATGCCCACAGATGACATTAGGCCAAATTTTGAGACAATAAAACTTAAAACTGACAACAAAACAACCGTGTTACAGATTTTGTGGTTCCATTGTGCCTCACACTGGAAAACACAACCAGGCTAGAATCTAGGTTGAAGGCAGCTGATCTATAGAGCAAGAGCAATAAAGACATGGACTCCAAACTTATACAGAGTTGGATCTAGACTTTTAAAACCCAGAAAAACAAAGACACTGACTTAGAACTTGTTCAGACTTCTCAAGATACCTGAAACACTCTTAGGCTACTTTTACACTTATGTGGTTTTTTTTGGGTAGTGTGATCCGGCAGAGGATCTCAATACCAGTAAAATACAAAAATAAAATCAAAACAGATTCATTTAAATCTGCTATTTAAATCCTCTGCTGGATCTCAATAACAGAATTAACAATGCAAATGTGAAAGTAGACTGACAGAGACTTCAGAAGAAAACAGTGTTGCATAAAAGCTGTTACACAGCCCAGTTGTGGCCACACAATTCAGACAGAACATCACTGATAGAACCCAGGAACTAAATGACATGACTAACAAACACACAGACAAGAGCAGATTCAGACACAGACTAAATATTGTGCATCCTTTATTGAAGAACAGGGTGGAGACATTTTGCATAGAACAGGGTAGGTTGCCTAGAACACTACAGATGCCAACATGTTTTGGACATAGGGGTACATTTATTAAGCCAGGGCTTTTAGACGCTGGTCTAATAAAGCCCTAAGCTGATGGTGGATCTGCCTAAGTTATCACTTTGGTGCATACGGCACCAGTCTAATGCCTAAAACAGATGGCCCATCCCCTTCCCTCACCCATGCCACTGCCAACAATTTTAGAACTGGAGTGAGTGGGGTTTAAGTCACAGATAGTGGCGCAACTGACCGTTGTGCTGCCTCTTGCGTCTGAGATATACCTAATTTAGTCATATTTCAGCTTAGTAAAGGACCCCCATATTGTCCCTCCTCATAGAGGCCAGAATGTAAAGAAAGGAGCAGTTATGCACTGCCACACTGAAACATAGCCATAGATACAGAACCACAATATCCAGCAACCAAGTCACGCTGTTTACAAAGGTGAACAGACATATAACACACTTCAAATTTAAATCTCAATAGGTCTATGAGAACCACAGAAAACCGGTATGACATCTAGAAAGTAGTTTACACTAGCAGCCATTAAGATAAACTGGTATCTATCATATATAAAGCTTGCGTTCCAAAGAACAGAAGCAGCATGGGCAGCAGCTGACTGGCATTGGTTGCTAAAGTAATGTCTACTTTTCGCCAAATATCCCCAATGTTTAATGGTAGCTTCATGCAGTGGCTTATTAGTAAAATTATAATATTAAAAATTATTTTGCTCTAGCCAAATTCATAAGCTTCTTTATTTTTTTCATGTTAACTTGATTTCCAATTTCTGTGCCCAAATGTCACCATAATAACACATTACCCCCAGTGTATTAAATACAATCTGCCTAAATCATCAGACACTGTTATTGGTTCAGAGCAAAGGAGAGAACGTCTATACTCCGTCTACTGCTCCGAGAAATATAAGACACCACCAGTTCTGCTTGAAAACAGATGCTGGGAAGCATTATACAGAGTATATGGGATTTTTCTGTGAAGAGTATTAAAGATGTTCCATTATCTCCTGGCGTTTATCTCATCTGTTTCTTTACACTACTATAACCCACAAACCCTACGCTGTCTGATGCATTCCATATTCACAATGGCACTTGGCCAGGCTGCTATTTTCCACATTTTATGTGTGGTCTCTAATTTCAAAATTAATTTTAGGTAAATTACAAGCTGGAAATCCCTTTCAAGTAAATTTTTGGGACCAAGTTATAGAATAAAATGAAATAAATTTGCTCACTTGATATTGATGTTGTTATTGGCTCCCGCTCCACACTTCATCCAGCAATTTGCTTCTATCTGCCTGACAAGCTTTTTATGCCAACTCTTTGGCGATCTAAGGATCATCCTACTATCCAACAGCGGTATTTAAAATTTGTTGATTTCTACAGATTTGAAGAAGTGGGGAAAACCATTCCAAACAGACCCAAATACTACTTTACTGCATGCGCTTTTCTGCATTTTTTGTGCATTTTTTCTGATGCTTTTTTCCCTTACAGTGAAATAGGTGTAAAAATATCACACAAAAAAATAATAATAACTTCAGCATGACTTACTTTAAAAAGGAAGCAAGCAAGAAAAAAATGCCACCTAAATAATAAATGCACCATCAGCAAAAAGAAAAAAAGCTTGTATCCTACTATTTATTTATTTTCCCAAAGATTTTAAAATGAAATCTGGAGCTAAATGAGTATATGGCAAAGAAATGTGTGCAGTAAAATCAAATCATACCAAAGTGGTTATAGCAGCTAACAGGACGAGTCTGCAGAGAATTTTGTGACATATTTCCAAATGTTAGCCACCTTTAGAGATTACATTTATAGCAGACTGGAGATAAAATAATGTGCACCAAATATCTGCAAACTAGAATTTTTATAAATGGAGACAAGAATTTACTAGGAACAAAGGGCAGGACAAAAACAGCACAATTCCTTCCTACTGTTGAGACTCGGTGAGTCGAGCAGAGCAAAGGTTAATTATTTTTGGCGATCAGGCTGGTAAATGAGGTGCTCTTTTATATACTCCTAACAAACCTGACACATTATTAGCCACATTTTAGACACAAAACTGTTAATACTTCTGCCCCACTGTTCCTTATACACAACACAGATTACAATATCTTATAATTCCTTCCACTTACAGTCAGTTCAGTGACACTTACCAGACATGGACCCTCCACACACTCAGGACTTGACACTCAGTGTCTTCTCATCAGCAAGTCAGTGATCTGAGTATAATTCCCTTGTGAATTCCAGCTTTCTGAGCCATGTTCGGTATTTTATACCCCTTGTGTGGCTATAGCTATCAGCTCCTCCTCTTCCCTTCAGGAGACGCCCAGTCTCATTTTCATAATCAATGCAATCTTTCATCATCATATGTGGCTTCTGTCATTACCATATACAATGGAAGATAATGGTGCCTCCTCCTTATCAACCAGTTTAGCATTTTCTAGCCTCCTGAGATGGTCCTTCATTTACCCATTGTATTTGCAGGGTAGAGACCTATTGTTCACACTCCTATTTAGCATCTGTAAGAGATTCCTGGGATACTCCGAGACCTTTTCATATGAGAATCAGTGTAAACATTGAGCATTTTACATCTTGATAAGATACATTCCATCCATACATACAACCATGTGACTCTCCATCTATAAATCACATATATGAAATACTTCATATTGCATCAAGTATAATAGATCAGAAGACTTTCAATATTCAAAGGTTCATATTTCGTACAGATTACAACTAGTAAAATGTATGACAACTTTACATGAGTATTTGTTCTTTTAAGGTTGTCAGGCTTTCACTTTTCAGTTCTAAACAATACAATTTACTGACAGAAACTTGACAACAAAACCATGTATAAATGTTCCTGTCCCATGAAAATAATATTAGTAGCAATTATTACATTCACAGACATTTCTATTTTTCTGTTTGTCCTATCAGACAACTAACAGATTTTATATCACATTCGATTTTTTTAATATATATATTTTTGGTATGACACAATCACTAGAAGGTCCACATTGTCTGCTGTGTAATTCACCTGTGGCCATCACCATGATACACTTTCAGGCTATCCTCACTGGGCTCTCATATATCTGTTGCTTCATCACAGGTTCGGAGACTGTAGACCTCTTCTGGTCATCTGCTTAGTATTTTATCTGACTGTACTTATTCCTTCATTAGGAGCCATTTACACCTCTGAGTCCATTTTTATAGTCCATAAAAATATCTGATGCTTCATAACAAGTGATCAACTTATAGAACAAAATCATATATGATCATTGTTTCATGATAGATGTTTCTGCTGTGCTCACAGTCAGACTCTGACTGGCCCACAGGGGTACAAGTGAATCCCCCCCCAGGCCAGTCTGAGGACTTTTTGTATACTACAAATTGCAACCTGTTTTCACATTCTTTAATAGCTCAGTGTGTTATTAGGTTGATTCCCGAGCAAAAGGTCACTGGTTCGAATCCAGGAGCAGCCATAAAGAAGATTTCCCAAGAAAAAAGAGACAGCATCATCCAGCTCATCCACAGTGGTATTCCGGCCATAAAAAGTGCTAAACTGCATTATGTGAGGGCCATGACAATTGGAAGAATATGAAATGAAGTCTGTCCATCCAGTCCAAAGCCAAGAAGAAGGGTATGTCCAAGAAAAATATACGAGTCAATAGGTCGGCTCATCACAAGTTCTATCAGTTCTGGCACTTCAAACACAACAGTAGAGATGGCTCGTATGCTTCATAACAGTGAGATCACAGACGTCCATGCAAGCACCATGCAACATACATTTCAGAAGTCTGGAATGGTAGCCCGAAAAAAGGTGAAGAAGCCTTGACTTTAATATAGAAACATAGAATGTGTCGGCAGATAAGAACCATTTGGCCCATCTAGTCTGCCCAATATACTGAGTACTATGGATAGCCCCTGGCCCTATAGAAACATAGGATGTGTCGGCAGATAAGAACCATTTGGCCCATCTAGTCTGCCCAATATACTGAGTACTATGGATAGCCCCTTATATCGTCATAAGAAGCATTGAGTTTGCAAAAAAGTACGAACAGTGAACAGTAGAAGATTGGAAACAGGTAATTTGGAGCGATGAGACAAAAGTCAATAGACTGGGCTCTGCTGGGTTTAAATGGGTCTGGAAGAAACAAGGGAAAAGGGGGCTAAAAGCTCGAGAAATTGAAGGAACTGTTAAGCTCAGTGGAGGAAGCCTGATGATATTGAGTTGTTTCATAGCTAAAGGTGTTGGATACTTGACCAGGATCGATGGTCTCAATGTTCAGCTCTATGTGAGTACCCTACAAGACAAATTACTTGGTACAGTCAAGTACTATGGGTATTAAAAAGACAACATAGTGTTCCCAGCAGGACAGCATATGTCAAGATTGGCGAAGAAATGGTTCAAGGAACCTACTGCTGTTGTTATCCTCAGTAATGCTTGATATATAATCAGTGTGGAATTGCCGGTCACTTTGTCCCTCACTACGTTCTACCTGTGACTGCCTATGTCGCTCGTGATGCTCCCTTATCTACTCACTGACCCTGTCTAAAAATAGCGCTACACTAATACACCCCTCACGACATGTTTCGCCACATGCGTGGCTTCGTCAGGGGAAGTGGGGTATAGGCCATATAAGGAGCATCACGAGCGGCATAGGCAGTCACAGGTAACACGTAGTGAGGGACAAAGTGACCGGCAATTCCACACTAATCATATATCAGGCATTACTGAGGATAACAACAGCAGTAGGTTCCTTGAACAACAGCAGTTAACACACAGACAAGAGGAGCAAATTCAGACACAGACTAAAAATTGTGCATCCTTTATTGAAGAACAGTATGGAGACATTTTGCATAGAACAGGATAGGTTGCCTAGAACACTATAGATTCCAACATGTTTTGGACATAGGGGTACATTTATTAAGCACAGTCTTTTAGACACTGGTCCTAATAAAGACCTAAGCTGATGGTGGATCTGACTAAGTTATCACTTTGGCGCATCCAGCACCAGTCTAAATGTAAGACAGCTCCCGAGCTGTCTTACATTAAGACCATTTTCTATGCCTAAAACAGATGCCCCATCCCCTTCCTCACCCATCATTTTAAAACTGGAGTAAGTGGGGTTAAGTCACAGATAGTGGCTCAACTGACAGTTGTGCTGCCACTTGCGTCTGAGATATGCCTAATTTAGTCAAAGTTCAGCTTGGTAAATGACCCCCATAGTGTCCCTCCTCATAGAGGCCAGAATGTAAAGAAAGGAGGCAGTTATGCACTGCCACACTGAAACATAGCCCTGGATACAGAACCACAATATCCAGCAACCAAGTCACACTGTATACAAAGGTGAACAGTGAACAGACATATAACACACTTCAAATTTAAATCTCAATATGTCTATGAGCACCACAGAAAACAGCTAAGACATCTAGAAATGTAGTTTACATGGCAGCCATTAAAGTAAACTGGTATCCATCTAATACAAAGCTTCGATTCCACAGAACAGAAGCAGCATGGGCAGCAGCTGACTGGCATTGGCTGTCCTCACTGGGCTCTCAGATATCTGTTGCTTCATCACGGGTTCTAAGAATGTAGACCTCTTCTGGTCATCTGCTTGGATTTTATCTGACTGTACTTATTCCTTCATTAGGAGCCACTTACACCTTTGAGTCCATTTTTATAGTCTTTAGTGATTAAAAATATATGATGCTTCATAACAATTTATCAACTTGAAGAACAAAATAATTTATGATCATTGTTTCATTATAGATGTTTCTGCTGTGCTCACATTCAGACTCTGACTGGCCCACATGGTACAAGTGAATCGCCCCCAGGCCAGTCCATGGACTTTTTGTATACTACAAATTACAACCCGTTTTCACATTCCTTAATAGCTCAGTGTGTTTTTAGGTTGATTCTTGAGCAAAAAGTCACTGGTTCGAATCCAGGAGCAGCCATGAAGAAGATTTTCCAAGAAAAAAGAGACAGCATCATCCAGCTCATCCATAGTGGTATCCAGCCATGAAAAGTACTATACTTCATCATGCGAGTGCCATAACGGTTGGAAGAATATGAAATGAAGTCCATCAACAGGTCGGCCTATCACAAGGTCTATCAGTTCTGGCACAACAAACACTACAGTAGAGGTGGCTCGTATGCTTCAGAACAGTGAGATCACAGACGTCCATGCAAGCACCATGCAACATACATTACACAAGTCTGGAATGGTGGCCAGAAAAAAGGTGAAGAAGCCTTGACTTCAATATCGTCATAAGATGCAGCGGCTCGAGTTTGCAAAAAAGTATGAACAGCTGGCAGTAGAAGATTTAAAACAGGTACTTTGGAGCAATGAGACAAAAGTCAATAGACTGGGCTCTGATGCGTGCAAATGGGTCTGGAAGAAACAAGGGAAAAGGGGGCTAAAATCTTGAGAAATTGAAGGAACTGTCAAGTTTAGTGGAGGAAGCCTGATGATATTGGGGTGTTTCATAGCTAAAGGTGACCTGGATCAATGGTCTCAATGCTCAGCTCTATGTGATAACCCTACATGACAAATTACTTGGTACAGTCAAGAACTATGGGTATTAAAAAGACAACATAGTGTTCCCAGCAAGACAGCATATGTCAAGATTGGCGAAGAAATGGTTCAATGGTTCAAGAGAAATAGAGGTGCTCGATTTGCCCCCACAGTCCCCAGATTTCAACCCAATCGGTAGAGTTGAAGAAAAAGCTGTATTCATAACCAAAAGATTCGACCAGTATGCACCAACATTGGGAATGTGTAGAAGAGACCTGAGAACAGATTTCGATTGAGACATGCTTGAATCTGATCGAGAGCATGCCCAGAAGGATTCAGGCAGTGTTGAAAGGCAAAGGTGGATTTACCAAATAATATATAAATAATAAAAATTTGAATTTAGAATTTCAGGAGCAAAACAGTAACAATGCAGCTAAATGACAAGATTCTGCATAACTATCAGATGCTAAATAGTTGCAAGTCCAATTTATGTATGAGATAGCCAAGATGATTGTCTATAAGGCTACTTTCACACTTGCGTTCGGGGTTCCGCTTGTGAGTTCCGTTTGAAGGCTCTCACAATCGGCCCCGAACGGATCCGTACTGCCCCAATGCATTCTGAGTGGATGCGGATCCGCTCAGAATGCATCAGTTTGGCACCGTTTGGCTTCCGTTCCGCTCAGCAGGGGGACACCCGAACGCAGCTTGCAGCGTTTTTGTGTCCGCCTGGCCGTGCGGAGCCAAACGGATCCGTCCAGACCAATGCAAATCAATGGGGATGGATCCGTTTGACGTTGACACAATATGGTGCAATTTCAAACTGATCCGTCCCCCATTGACTTTCAATGTAAAGTCAGGAGTCCCCTATTAATATACCATCAGATCGTAGTTTTCTCCAATCCGATGGTATATTTTAACTTGAAGCGTCCCCATTACCATGGGAACGCCTCTATGTTAGAATATACCATCGGATTTGAGTTAGATCGTGAAACTCAGATCCGACAGTATATTCTAACACAGAGGCGTTCCCATGGTGATGGGGACGCTTCAAGTTAGAATATACTGAGAACTGTGTACATGACTGCCCCCTGCTGCCTGGCAGACCCCCCACTGTATTTAACTCATTGGTGGACAGTGCGGCCCCCCCCCCCCCCCCCAGTATTAACTGTTACTAGTGCGGCCCCCCTCCCTCTATATTTATTGGTGGCCAGTGCGGCCCCCCCCTCCCTCCCTCCTCAGTATTAAATGTGACCAGTGCGGCCCCCCTCCCTCTATATTCATTGGTGGCCAGTGTGGCCCCCGTCCCCAGTATTAAATGTGACCAGTGCGGCCCCCCTCCCTCTATATTCATTGGTGGCCTGTGCGGATTCCCAGTATTAAATGTGACCAGTGCGGCCTCCCCTCTTCCCCCCCCCTAATTAAAATCACCCCCCCCATCATTGGTGGCAGCGGAGAGTTCCGATCGGAGTCCCAGTTTAATCGCTGGGGCTCCGATCGGTTACCATGGCAGCCAAGATGCTATTGCAGTCTTGGCTGCCATGGTTACTTAGCAATAAATAGAAGCATTATACTTACCTGCGAGCTGCGATGTCTGTGACCGGCCGGGCGCTCCTCCTACTGGTAAGTGAAAGGTCTGTGCTATAGGCAATGCGCCGCACAGATCTTTCACTTACCAGTAGGAGGAGCTCCTGGCCGGTCACAGACATCGCAGCTCATAGGTAAGTATAATGCTTCTATTTATTGCTAAGTAACCATGGCAGCCAAGACTGCAATTGCGTCTTGGCTGCCATGGTAACCGATCGGAGCCCCATCGATTAAACTGGGACTCCTATCGGAACTCTCTGTTGCCACCAACGATGGGGGGTGATTTTAATTAGGGGGGTGGGAAGAGGGGAGGCCGCACTGGTCACATTTAATACTGGGAATCCGCACTGGCCACCAATGAATATAGAGGGAGGGGGGCCGCATTAGTCACATTTAATACTGGGGAGGGAGGGAGGGGGCGTCGCTCTGGCCACCAATGAATATAGAGGGAGGGGGGCCGCATTGGTCACATTTAATACTGGGGAGGGAGGGGGGGTCGCACTGGCCACCAATGAATATAGAGGGAGGGGGGCCGCATTGGTCACATTTAATACTGGGGAGGGAGGGGGGTCGCACTGGTCACATTTAATACAGGGGAGGGAGGGGGTCTGCCCCCCCTGCCTGGCAGCACCTGATCTCTTACAGGGGGCTATGATTCGCACAATAATTGTGCGGATCACAGCCCCCTGTAAGATATCGGGTGCTGCCAGGCAGCAGGGGGCAGTGATGTACACAGTTCTTTTAGTATATTCTAACTTGAAGCGTCCCCATTACCATGGGAACGCCTCTGTGTTAGAATATACTGTCGGATCTGAGTTTTCACGAAGTGAAAAATCTGATCTGTAAAAACCAGTTATGCAGACGGATCCGTTCTGAACGGATGCAAGCGTTTGCATTATAGGAGCGGATCCGTCTGTGCAGACACCAGACGGATCCGCTCCAAACGCAAGTGTGAAAGTAGCCTAACAATGCAGTTACATAACACAAATCTGCATACCTAATTATATGCTAAATAGTTTCAAGTCCAATTTATGTATGAGATAGCCAAGCTAATTGTCTATAAAATGGTGGTAGTCTCACATTCGATACTGTAGTGGATGGTGAGATATGGAGCCTGAAAGTCAAACGTTCAAAACATTGTTACCCTTTGTGCTCGTCAGTGTAGATTGGCAGATTACAGCACCTCAACCAGCCTAAGTTCATTCAAAAAACGAACAAAAAAAACTATGCGTAGAATATTTAGAAAGCTTCTCAGTTTATTATTATAGACACATTCAAGTATTTGGGATGACTTATAGGTACAGAGGCAGGATACCCAAAATCCTCCTTTCCCAGGAATCTGACTTCTCAAACTTGCTGCAGGGACCCTATAATCAATCATCTTATAACATCTTGCTGCTGTGTGAGCAGGTAATATTTGGATATATCAGTGTTGTTAAATTTCACTGGTGGGTCCTAGGCAGCCCAGTCCAAGACTGCTCACAATCTATGGCTGTAAGCAGGAAGATAATGCTCATTTCTATCCCATTAAGGCCCTATGATGCTATGGGCTTAAGAGCTATGCCCACTTCCTCACATCCTAGAGCCAGCTATTTCATACAAAGGTATAGCATTGGCCCAAAGGCCTGTCATGTATAAGTGCCTATGTGGTCCAGTCATTGAAAGGGCTAAATAGGTATAATGTCCGTTTTTCTTACCACTGTAGTGACCACCAATACGCCTTTTTATGGCAGTCACTACGGGGATGTAAGTTGGGTGCCACTTTTTACTGTGGCCCAGTCAAAGAGCTGCACGAGTCCCCCATGCAACGGGGAGTGGGGACCCCGCTCTCACATGAGAGCCAGGGTCCGTCAGGAGTGCTGATACGGACTGTTTAACGCTTTACATGCTGCAGGAAATGGAGCCTGCCGCATGTATGTAAAGTGCTGACAGAAGCAGCGGACTCCCTCTGTTCTTCCATCGGCACCCTGCAAATGCGATCGCGGGGTGCCGATGCGTGTAAAGGCTGGCTGGGGTCTTATGAAGGCCGTAAAAAATAAAAAGACAGAATTGCTCATTTGTTATTAGTTGCCACCGAAAAAACTTAATAACAAGAGATCAAAAAGTATCATTTACTCCAAAATGATACCAATGAAAAATATCATCCCACAAAAATCACCCCCACACAACTGTGTAGAAAGAAAAAATAAATAAAAATGATAGGTCTTGGGAAGCGGTAATGCAAAAACTTTTTTTTCCATAAAAAAAGGGGTTTTATTTAGGGCCAGTGCAAGGATTTTTGCCAACACAAGCAAAGCTAAATTTTGGCGACCCCCCCCCCACCCCCTCGCAGCTTATTTGGCCCTGATTCCGTCTGCAGCAGCTGGCTTCTCCTCTGTCTGGTCCTGGTATCTTCTCTCTGCTTCAGACAATCGCTGGTTTGAGGACCGTATTTTTTGCCCTATAATAGGCACCGGCCCATAAGATGCACCTAGGTTTTAGAGGAGGCTAATAAGAAAAAAATATTTTCTATTACACCTCAGGTCAGACCAGCAATCAGACCCCCAATGTTAATCAGACCTCAGCTCACAGCCCCATTTAAACCCCCAATGTTAATCAGACCTCAGATCATGCCCCCAATGCCTCAGAACAGACCCCCATGTCATCAGCCCCCACTGTCAGCCATCATGCTCCCATGTCAGCCATCATGACCCCATGTCAGCCATAAGCCCCCCATGTCAGCCATCAGTCCCCATCCATCATCCGTTTCCATTGTCAGCCATCATGCCCCCATGTCAGCAATCAGCCCATATTGTCAGCCATAATGCTTTCATTGTCAGCCATCATGTTCCTATGTCAGCCATCATGTCCCTATGTCAGCCATCATGTCCCTATGTCAGCCATCATGCCCCATGTCAAAGAGGAAACCGGACAGCACTCGCTCCAAATTGCACGCTGCACGGGAGAGGAGCAACCGCCAACGAACAACAAATCCCAGCAGCTGTGTCTTTGCAAATAGGTTTCTTTATTTCATTTCAAGTTCCAGAAAGTGTCCTATAACCAGGACGCGTTTCGGCGTACAAACCTTTCTCAACAGGTACATCCAACAATAAATCACAAGCTATATATATCACAAGTACCGCCAACAAGGACGTCCTCACCCTAAGTGGGTGGTATTTTCAAATATGTCAATCAAATAACAGCAACAAATAACAGACATTTGGTAGAGGTTGTTTCCACCTTGTTGGAGAGTCTATATATCTTCTTCACAAGGTAAAGGTCTAAAAAGGATACATAAAAGTATATTGATTAAGTGTATGCATATATACACATCATAAATGCATGACCTCCTGTTTTTGAGATAAAAAATAAAATTAAGGGGAAGGCAGAACAATTTGTGACATTAGGTGTGATTGACCAACATCTTTGCAAGTTTTTGATTAATCATACCCCAAGAACACCAGTATTATATATATTACCAAAAGTCCATAAGACTTTGATTGACCCCCCAGGACGCCCCATTGTGTCCTCAGTGGGATCCATCTCATCCCCTCCAGCAGTCATCCTAGAAAAAGTTTTAACCCCTTTGGTAAAAACCACTAAGTCGTTCTTGTGGGACACACCCTATTTTCTTAGGATAATTGCTGAATTGGGCCCTGTTCCCCCTGACAGCCTCCTGGTGACCATTGATGTTGTAAGTCTATACACTTCAATCGGTCATCAGGAGGGTTTACAAGCTGTTTCGGCCCTATTGAGTAAAACTAAATACACATCATTCGAACAAGATTTTTCTTATAATTGTTACACCTTGTTTTATATGAGAACTATTTTCTATTTATGGATACGTTCTACCTCCAGAAGGGTAGTACCCGATGGGGTCGAATGTGGCCCCGCCCTATGCTAATATATTTATGTCATCATTTGAAGAGAACTCTATATACAATACTGAGCTATACCGCAATAATGTAATTGTCTGGAAAAGATTTATTGATGATATTTTTTGCATATTTTTGCATATTTTTTGAAATCCTATCGGATTTCATGCATCATTTGAATACTGTGTTTGATGGCCTTCAATTTACAGTTACATCTGACACCAATATGGTGAGCTTCCTGGACACGAGAGTCATTAAGGATCAAAAAGGGTTTCTTTCTACAGCTCTTCATTGTAAGGACACGGACAGAAACAGTATACTCCATTTTAAGAGTGCCCACCCACTGTCCCTTAAACAAGCCATCCCTAGATCCCAATACCAACGAGTGAGACGGATAGTCTCTGATCCAGTTATGCGAGACATAAGAATGGCTGAAATGACAGAGAGATTTCAGGAGAGGGGTTATCCCCAGTCTGTCCTCATGAGGGCTAGAGAAGGGATAGAGGGTGATATAGGCCCACGAGAGAGAAGTAAGATGTCCAGGATTGCGTTTATCCACAAGTTCCATCCATTCGATGTAGGCATTGACAATATAGTTAGGAAACACTGGCACCTGTTGGGTAAGGCATACCCTCAGGTCGATGAATATTTAGAGTCTACCCCTTATCTGTAACAAAAAGAACCCGAATTATCGTGATAAAGTAGTCCATGCAGATTTGGGTAGCACTAAATTGATGTTAAAACAACAGCGGATATCCACACTACGGATGGGTACGTTCCCCTGCCTGCATTGTCTACAATGTTCCCACATAATTAAAGGTCCCTCATTCCATCATCCACACACGGGCAAAAGCTTTGGAGTAAAAGTTTTTTTTTACTTGTGAATTAATGAATGTAATATACCTTATCAAATGCCCTTGTGGCTTGCTATATGTGGGTGAGACAATGCAGGCAGTGAGGGACCGTATCAGCAAACACAAGTCCGATATTAGGACAAAAAATATGATGTTGCCAATCCCCAACCATTTTGACAAATTGAAACATACTGTAGCACAACTACGGTTTCAAGTCTTGGAGCAGGTGGAGAGACCAAGGAGAGGGGGGGACATTAAGAGACTTCTCCTTAAACGGGAGGCCTTTTGGATACACACCCTTGATACACTGCACCCAAGGGGCCTGAATAGAGATTATGAGGTCATGCATTTATGATGTGTGTATATGCGTACACTTAATCAATATACTTTTATGTATCCTTTTTAGACCTCTACCTTGTGAAGAAGATATATAGACTCTCCAATAAGGTAGAAACAACCTCTACCAAATGTCTGTTATTTGTTGCTGTTATTTGATTGACATATTTGAAAATACCACCCACTTAGGGTGAGGACGTCCTTGTGGGCGGTACTTGTTACATATATAGCTTGTGATTTATTGTTGGATGCACCTGTTGAGAAAGGCTTGTACGCCGAAACGCGTTCTGGTTATAGGACACTTTCTGGAACTTGAAATGAAATAAAGAAACCTATTTGCAAAGACACAGCTGCTGGGATTTGTTGTTCCATTATGCCCCATGTCAGCCATCATGCCGCCCCCATGTCAGCCATCAGAGCAAATAAAACAAAATAACTGACCTCTCTTGCTCTAGGACGCCGCCGCTCCTGACCACCAGCGCTCTCTCTCTTGTTCCTGGTTCTCGGCTGTCAGTTGTGAAGGCTGCGCACGGCGTGAGATCACATGGTGCGCAACCCTGCACAGCAGACAGCCGAGCGGAGGACCAGGAAGCGGCTAGTACAGATCCCTCACAGCTTCCCGATCCTCCGGTACTAATGAAGCGCTTCCAAAAAGCGCTTCATTAGTATTCGCCCCATAACACACAGGGGCATTTTTCCCTCACTTTGGGGGGGAAAAATTGCATCTTATGGGGCAAAAAATACGCATTAAGGCAGCCGCTTGGTCTGCTATATTTTAGCCCTGGGCCTGGTTTTATTGCAAAAAAGTAGTAAAATGTAATTGTATTTGCTATTAGAGTAATCACACTAACCCAAAGAATAAAGATATTATGTTATTTATACAGAAAAAATGTACGCAGTAAAATTTCTAACGTATTGCTGTTTTTCCCATTTACCTCCCAGAAAGAGTTAATTCAGTTATTCAGTTTTTCAGCTTATGTGTACCACAAAATGGCGCCATTAACAACTACAACTTTTCCTGCAAAAAATGAGCCCTCATACAACTATATACAGTACAGAAAATATGTAGCAAAGAAAAGCAGGCACACCACCTTCTGGAATAAACGTGGAACACTAGAAATACTCTATTGAAAAATTTATTATGAGATGTCACACATAAAAATGGCCAATATATATAAAATACTCAATACAATAAAATACACTGAATAAAATTAATTAATAAAAAAATGTCACAAATAAATGCCAAGACTGTCGTACAGTCTCCTGGAATAGTGTCTCCTGAGATAAAATGTGGCAGAGAACAATAACAATCCACCTGTCAGTGTTTGCCAAATGGGACTGTCTCCATGAGACTCTTACCACTCAGTAGTACCGATGCTGTAAATGTGTGGTCTACTTGCACGGAGCGGTGGAGAAGTGTAATCGCCAGAGCACTAGATTCTGGACGCTGAACGCTGAGTATTGAAAAAGCGCACAGCTTAGAGTGAATAATCACACAGCGGTGGAGGATGCAGACACCAGAGCGCAGGACGCTGGACGCTGAGTGTTCAGCTCGGAGGGCGTGCTTTCGATCAGGTGATCCTATGTAAATGAATCAGATGTTCCGATCAGCTGGTATGAATCGCCCAATCACATACTGCACAGGTCCTTATACCATGTTGGTAACTTGGCACAGCGTAAGTCCAGGTCCTATGTTGCAACAATGGCTCTGTTGGCGGATAGTTTTTGAAGAGAAATTCTCTTTGTCCACGTAATCTTTTGTACTTGGGGTCCGGACCAGTACTAGATGTAGAAGTTGCGTAGTCCGCTAGACGCGTTTCGAGGCTTCCTGCCTCTTCCTCAGTAGCTACCAGACTGCGCTCTTCCAAACATTATATAGGATACACAATTAAAATCATTAGTAGAACCTGAGTGTCAGGTTAAAGAACCAAATAAAACATGGAGTGGATTCTAAAAATGGAGACAAATACATACAGTAGGTGAACCCGATTTTGTGTCAATCTCGCTCTCTTTCTCGGCGAGATTGAGCACCTACGAGCCCCATCGCGGGAGCCAGCGCCGAGCTGGCTTGCCGCGATGGAGACAGAGCCGTCATAGAAGCGACGGGAGATCCGACTTGGATTCCCGTCAATTCTACACGTGTGCGGCGTTTGTTATGAATCCTGAGGGGGAAGTCCCCGCCGGATTTTAAATAAAAATCCGGCATGGGTCCCCCCCTCAGGAGCATACCGGGCCCTTAGGTCTGTTATGGGTTGTAAGGAGAGCCCCCCCTACGCCGAAAAAAACGGAGTAGGGGGTCCCCCTACAATCCATACCAGACCCGTATCCAAAGCACGCTACCCGGCCAGCCAGGAAGGGAGTGGGGACGAGCGAGCGCCCCCCCCCCTCCTGAGCCGTACCAGGCTGCATGCCCTCAACATGGGGGGGTTGGGTGCTCTGGGGCAGGGGGCGCACTGCGGCCCCCCACCTCAGAGCACCCTGTCCCCATGTTGATGAGGACAGGGCCCCTTCCCGACAACCCTGGCCGTTGGTTGTCGGGGTATGCGGGCGGGAGGCTTATCGGAATCTGGGAGCCCCCTTTAATAAGGGGGCCCCCAGATACCGGCCCCCCACCCTAAGTGAATGAGTATGGGGTACATCGTACCCCTACCCATTCACCTGCAAGAAAAGTGGTAAAAACACAAATAAACCACACAGTGTATTAAAATATTTTATTTTTCTGCTCCGGAGGCCGCCCCCTGTCTTCTTTATTAGCTCTTTTACCAGGGGGGGGCTCTTCTTCTTCCGCTATCCCGACGGGTCTTCTCCGCTATCCGGGGGGTCTTCTCAACTCTCCGGGGTTCTCCTTCTGTCTTCGCCGCTCTCCGTTGTTGACTCGGCGCACCCCGGTTCTTCGTCTCGCTAAATTTTTATTTAAAATCCGAGATCTTGCGAGACGAAGAACCGGGGTGCGCCGAGTCAACAACGGAGAGCGGCGAAGACAGAAGGAGAACCCCGGAGAGTTGAGAAGACCCCCCGGATAGCGGAGAAGACCCATCGGGATAGCGGAAGAAGAAGAGCCCCCCCTGGTAAAAGAGCTAATAAAAGAAGCTAGGGGGCGGCCTCCGGAGCAGAAAAATAAAATATTTTAATACACTGTGTGGTTTATTTGTGTTTTTACCACTTTTCTTGCAGGTGAATGGGTAGGGGTACGATGTACCCCATACTCATTCACTTAGGGTGGGGGGCCGGTATCTGGGGGCCCCCTTATTAAAGGGGACTCCCAGATTCCGATAAGCCTCCCGCCCGCATACCCCGACAACCAACGGCCAGGGTTGTCGGGAAGGGGCCCTGTCCTCATCAACATGGGGACAGGGTGCTCTGAGGTGGGGGGGCCGCAGTGCGCCCCCTGCCCCAGAGCACCCAACCCCCCCATGTTGAGGGCATGCAGCCTGGTACGGCTCAGGAGGGGGGGGGGGCGCTCGCTCGTCCCCACTCCCTTCCTGGCTGGCCGGGTAGCGTGCTTTGGATACGGGTCTGGTATGGATTGTAGGGGGACCCCCTACGCCGTTTTTTTCGGCGTAGGGGGGGCTCTCCTTACAACCCATAACAGACCTAAGGGCCCGGTATGCTCCTGAGGGGGGGACCCATGCCGGATTTTTATTTAAAATCCGGCGAGGACTTCCCCCTCAGGATTCATAACAAACGCCGCACACGTGTAGAATTGGCGGGAATCCAAGTCGGATCTCCCGTCGCTTCTATGACGCGCTTGCTGGGATGTGCTGTCACTATTCCAGTGAGTGCGAGATCTCGGCACCATGTCGCCGAGTATCAGCGCGACGCTGTCGTGCTAAAAGCACAATATCACAAACACCTACTGTATGGGCTGCAAATATGTGTCAAAATGTCAAATATCATTATATATCACACAGAATATATGTACATTCTTAAAAGTACCAATAACTTAACATTAACATAATTCCTTCATAATATCACCATAATAGGTCTCAATGCACACATGCGTTTCCTGTGCGTTTTTTTGTTCTCATATGTCATAGTGGAGAAAATTCATATACCTTTTCAATTATAGTGTATATAAGGATATTTATAAGCTTTTTATAACATTTTTATGAAATTTTATTACTAACAATGCGTTTCCCCAACCTACAACTCAAGATTCGACAGACAGTAGTCATATAGTCATTCACAGAAAACTATCGTATATTTTATATAATTTCATATATTTTTCAAAACTTTTCTTCATATATTTATTCAGCTGAAAAAATATTTTGTTTCTCGTTTAATGTAGATATAGTGATGCCTGGGAGCAAGGGGAGATCAGGGTGCTGGACAAAAGACAGCTGACCCTGATGTCACGTCGGTCCCAGGCAACCTATAGAAAACCGAATACTTCTAATTCTGCGTTGAGACCTTTCGGAACCAACGAGCCAAATTCAAAAATCCTTCTTGACTCTACTCGGGACATATGCATAATGTGGTTCCCTCCCCTCCAGTTGGGTTGTATTCTCTCTAGGGCCACATATTTTAGTGTACTGGGATCTTGATTATGATGAGTTTTAAAATGCCTGGAAACCGTATGCTTCTCATATCCCTTGCATATATTCGCAATGTGTTCCGAGACTCTCTTTTTTAATGTCCTCTTTGTTCTCCCAATGTATTGCTTATCACATGTGCATTGGAGCAGATAGATAACATCCGTGGTGCTACATGTTAGAAATTCTCTAATTGTCCATCTATAATTATTACTTGTTGACATCACTACTTCTGTTTTTTTATTTTTATTTTTAGTGATCTTACAATTTGAGCAGCTCCCACAACGGAAGAACCCCTGTAGGCCTACCCACTTGATAATGGTATCAGTTTGGGTAAAGTTCCTATTTTTAATGGTTGGGGCAATTTTTAATGCTAACGAGGGGACTTTTGTATATGTAATATCCGGTACGACTGGTAGGAGATGTCCAATAACTTTATCTTTACGAAGAAGATGCCAGTGTGTTTTGATCATTTTCTCAATCTTCCTATACTGAGAATTAAAGGGAAGGATGAGTCTTATCTTATTTTCTTCTACATTTCTCTTTAGCTCTATATTGGGTTTTTCTTTGAAAAAGGTGGTTCTATCCATCATTTTTACCCTATTCAGAGAATTTTGCAAAAGAAATGATGGATATTATTTGACATCAAAATTTTTCTTCATTATTTCTGCCTCCTCTTCAAAGTTTCTCTCAGACGTACAATTTCGTTTTAGACGCCTAAATTGGTTGATTGGTATATTTGCCAACCAACGAGGAAGATGGCAACTCGTGTGCAGGATGTAACTATTACGAGTCACTGGTTTATAGTATGTACTACAAACCAATCTCTGTGTTTCTACAGAAATGCATAGATCTAAAAATTCAACTTGTTTTTGGCTAATGTTAGCAGTGAAGGTTAAGTTTTGGTTGTTCCGATTTAATTCCATAATAAACTCATTCAGGTCATCCTCTCTCCCATTCCAAATGAAGAGGATGTCATCAATGTATCGCCGCCAGAGGACCAAGCTCGTCCCCAGCCGTGACCCAATCACCCCGTGCTCAAATTGTGCTACAAAGAGATTGGCGTAGCTGGGGGCGAACCTGGTCCCCATGGCGGTACCCCTGGCTTGTAAATAAAATTCGGAACCATACCAAAAATAATTGTGTGATAATATATGTTGGATCCCCTCTACTGTAAAATTAATTTGGCCTTCTTCCAACTTACTCTCTCTCCTTAGCACTGTTTTTATTGCTTCCAAACCTTGTTTATGTTTAATGGAGGTATTGTCATGGTCTTACCTGCTTGCTGCTCTCCTTCGTTTGACATGTGCTGGCGGCCATCTTGGTTTCTGGGTTTCTTGTAGCCTTCCACCCTGCGGCTCCTCCTTCCCCTGGGAGGAGCTGGATGCCTAGCTCATATATATAGGAGGTCTGTGGCTTCAGTTCCTTGCTTGGTCCTCTTGTGTTCACATGCTTCTAAGACTGCTGCTGCTTCTGGTTCCTGATCCTGGCTTCGTCTGACTACCCTTCTGGTTCCTGATCCTGGCTTCGTCTGACTACCCTGCTGGTTCCTGATCCTGGCTTCGTCTGACTACCCTGCTGGTTCCTGATCCTGGCTTCGTCTGACTACCCTGCTGGTTCCTGATCCTGGCTTCGTCTGACTACCCTTCTGGTTCCTGACCTCTGGCTTCGCAAAGACTCTGCTCGGTTTCACCATCCGTTTGGACTTTTGCTTTACAGCTTTATTTTCAATAAAGCCTTCTTATTTTCACTTATCTCTTGTTGTACGTCTGATTCATGGTTCCGTGACATTAGGACCAAGCCATGAATTCTGACGGTACAGGGCCATCCTCGCTACCCACGCTGGTTGCCAGACTTGATCAGCAGGATCACCTGTTGGGTCGGTTCGCTGTGGCGTTGCAAACCCTGCTTGAACGCACGGCTCATTTCGCTCCCGTTGCCGATGGGTCGGTTGTCGCTCCTGGGCTCGCTCCTACTGCCGCTCCGGTTGTTGCGCCAGAGTCTACCCCGACACCTGTTGTTGCGCCTGCGGTGTTTCGGGGTATGACCGGTTCTGCCCCTCTTCCACAGCGCTTTGGGGGAGAGCCAACTCAGTGCCGAGGTTTCCTTAACCAGGTGGGCATTTATTTCGAGTTGCTGCCACATGCCTTTCCTACTGAGAGATCAAAGGTGGGCTTCTTGATCTCGCTGCTCTTGGACAAGGCCTTGGCCTGGGCCAGCCCTTTATGGGAGAACAACAATCCGGTGGTTGCCGAGTTTTCCGGTTTTGTTGCTTCTCTTCGGAAGGTATTCGATGTGCCGGCTCGTGCTGCCTCTGCTGCGAAGCTCCTTATGTCCATCAGACAGGGTTCACGATCCGTAGCTGAATACGCCATTGAGTTTCGTACCCTGGCAGCAGAGGTGGGCTGGAATAATGAGGCTCTGGTCGCTGCTTTCTCTCATGGTCTCTCGGATGCCTTGAAGGATGAGGTTGCAGCTAAGGACCTACCAGTTGAGCTCGAGTCTCTTATTTCTTTCCTGATTTTGATTGACACCAGACTCAGGGAGAGACCTTCCTTTAAGGAGAACCTGCGGAGGTCTTCTAACAGATTGGTGCCTACGTTTGCTGTCCCACCCGTGCCTCCCTCTCCTCCCACGCCTCCTGGGGATGACTTGTCTGGGGGTGAACCCATGCAGCTGGGGTTTGCTCGCCTGTCCGAGGGGGAGAGGGCACTCCGGAGACGTGAGGGCCGATGCATGTACTGTGGTCTCGGTGGGCATTTTCGGTTGGCATGTCCGAACCGTCCGGGAAACGCTCGTACCCTGAGATCCTGTCAGGGGCAGATCTTGGGTGGAGTCTCCTCGTCCCCGGTTTCCCGTGTTGACAAACCACTGATCACTGTTGTCCTCTCCTGGGTCGGGGGCTCGGTGACGACCCAGGCGTTGGTGGACTCTGGTGCTGGTGGTTTGTTCATTGATAGTGTGTTCGCTGCCGCCAATTCCATTCCTCTGCAGGCTCGAGGTTCCCCACTGGCTCTTGAGGCGATAGACGGCAGACCCCTTCTGCCGCCACACGTGACTCATGAGACCCTTCCAGTGGGGATAGCCATTGGTGCCGTTCACAGAGAGTCGGTCTGCCTCCAGGTTATTTCGTCTCCACACTACTCGGTGGTCTTGGGGTACCCCTGGCTCCAGAAGCATAATCCGACTTTCGATTGGAGATCGGTCGAGATCCTCTCGTGGTCACCGCAGTGTGGGGCTAGTTGCATCCATGGGTCTGTCAAGTTGCTGTGTACTTCCTCGGACTCTCTGTTGCCTCCTGAATATGAGGAGTACCGGGATGTATTCGAAAAGGTGCGCGCGGTTGCCCTACCTCCGCACCGCCCATATGATTGTGCCATAGAGTTACAATCTGGTGCCGTTCCTCCTCGTGGCAAAGTCTATCCACTGTCGGTAGCGGAGAATGAGGCCATGGAGGAGTACGTGAGGGAGGCGCTTTCACGCGGACACATTCGCAAATCTTCGTCCCCGGCAGGGGCTGGATTTTTCTTTGTGAAAAAGAAGGGCGGTGAGTTGAGGCCTTGCATCGATTACAGGGGTCTCAATCGCATCACGATCAAGAACGCTTACCCGATACCCTTGATTTCCGAGCTGTTCGATCGCCTTAAAGGGGCCACGGTCTTTACCAAACTCGACCTGAGGGCGGCATATAACCTGGTAAGGATCAAGGCGGGCGATGAGTGGAAGACCGCGTTTAACACCAGGACCGGTCATTACGAATCCTTGGTTATGCCCTTTGGGTTGTGCAATGCGCCCGCAGTCTTTCAGGAATTCATCAACGATGTTTTCCGTGACCTGTTGCAGCAGTGTGTGGTAGTCTATTTGGATGACATCTTGGTATATTCTGAATCCATGGAGGCCCACATTCTGGATGTCAGACGAGTGTTGCAACGGTTACGAGAGAACAAGCTGTTCGGTAAGCTTGAGAAATGCGAATTTCACCGATCCCAGGTAACCTTCTTAGGTTACATCATTTCCGCTGAGGGGTTCTCCATGGATCCTGAGAAGGTTTCGGCTGTCTTACAGTGGCCCCAGCCCAGTGGTCTTCGTTCCCTGCAGTGCTTTTTGGGCTTCGCCAATTATTATCGGAAGTTCATCAGGGACTTTTCCATGCTAGCCAAGCCTCTCACGGATCTGACCAGGAAGGGCAGTAATTCCCAGGTCTGGCCGCTCGAGGCCATCCGAGCTTTTGAGGCCCTAAAGTCCGCCTTTGTGTCGGCTCCGATTCTGTCGCATCCCAACCCTGGGTTGCCCTTTGTCCTCGAGGTGGACGCGTCTGAGACGGGAGTAGGCGCCCTTCTGTCTCAGCGTAGAACACCAGAGGGTCCTCTGCTTCCTTGTGGGTTTTACTCCCGGAAACTGTCTTCCGCGGAGTGCAACTATCAGATTGGTGACAGGGAGTTATTGGCCATCGTGCAGGCCCTTAAAGAATGGAGGCACTTGCTCGAGGGTTCGGTGGTTCCGGTTCTCATCCTGACGGACCACAAGAATCTGACCTACCTTTCTGAGGCCAAGAGATTGACACCACGTCAGGCCAGATGGGCTCTGTTCTTGTCACGTTTTAATTACGTGGTCTCCTACCTACCCGGTTCCAAGAACATCAGGGCGGATGCCTTATCATGGCAGTACTCCGAGCTGTCCAGGGAGGAGTCGATTCCGACTTCGGTCATACCTCCGAATCAGATCCTGGCCGCCATTCGCACCAGCCTGACCTCTCCCCTGGGTGAGCAGATTTTGGCGGCTCAATCTGGTGCTCCCTCTGGGAGACCCAACGGCAGATGTTTTGTGCCTGAGGAGTTGCGCACTCGGTTGTTGCGAACCTACCATAACTCCAAGACCGCGGGGCATCCTGGAAAGAATCAGCTGTCCTGGGCTGTTTCACGTCTGTTCTGGTGGCCTTCCCTACTTTCCGACATCGCCGCATATGTAGCGGCATGCTCCGTTTGTGCCCAGAGTAAGTCCCCTCGGCACCTTCCGTTGGGCCTTCTGCAACCCATAGCCACCGGGGAGCGTCCATGGTCACACCTGGGGATGGATTTCATTGTGGACCTCCCTGCATCCCGAGGCCATACGGTCATTCTCATGATTGTGGATCGGTTTTCCAAAATGTGCCACTGTGTTCCTCTCAAGAAGTTACCCTCTGCACAAGAGTTGGCCACGATTTTTGCCAGGGAGGTCTTCCGGTTGCACGGTTTGCCTAAGGAGATTGTGTCGGATCGGGGGAGTCAGTTTGTGTCCAGGTTCTGGCGCGCCTTTTGCTCCCAGTTGGGGATTCATCTCTCCTTCTCCTCGGCCTACCACCCTCAGTCCAATGGGTCCGCAGAACGATCCAATCAGGCCTTGGAGCAATTCCTTCGTTGCTATGTCTCCGATCACCAAGACAATTGGGTTGACCTCCTGCCTTGGGCTGAGTTTGCCAGGAACACGGCGGTGAACTCTTCCTCTGGGACGTCTCCCTTCATGGCCAATTATGGGTTCCAACCTGCCGTGTTACCGGAGGTATTCTCTCCCCAGGATATTCCGGCTGTGGAGGATCACCTTTCCGTCCTACGTGCTTCTTGGGTACAGATCCAGAAGTCCCTTGAGGTCTCTGCGCAGCGCCAGAGACTCCAGGCTGATCGCAGACGAGCGCCTGCTCCTTCCTACCAGGTCGGAGACCGTGTATGGTTGTCCACCCGCAACCTCAACCTTCGAGTGCCCACTCCCAAGCTGGCGCCTCGCTTTGTTGGTCCCTTCCGAGTGCTTCGCAGGGTAAACCCGGTAGCCTATGCCCTTGCGCTTCCTCCTGGCATGCGGATCTCCAACGTGTTTCATGTCTCCCTGTTGAAGCCACTGGTGTGTAATCGTTTCACTTCCTCGGTTCCTCGGCCTCGTCCGGTCCAAGTGGGCAATCGTGAGGAATATGAGGTGAGCAATATCCTGGACTCACGCCTGGTCCGCGGTCGGTTGCAGTTTTTGGTCCATTGGCGTGGTTATGGTCCAGAGGAGCGTTCCTGGGTTCCCTCCGCAGATGTCCATGCTCCTGCCTTGCTCCGAGCCTTCCACGCACGCTTCCCTCAGAAACCGTTTTGTGCTCCGCGGAGGAGGGGCCCTTGAGGGGGAGGTACTGTCATGGTCTTACCTGCTTGCTGCTCTCCTTCGTTTGACATGTGCTGGCGGCCATCTTGGTTTCTGGGTTTCTTGTAGCCTTCCACCCTGCGGCTCCTCCTTCCCCTGGGAGGAGCTGGATGCCTAGCTCATATATATAGGAGGTCTGTGGCTTCAGTTCCTTGCTTGGTCCTCTTGTGTTCACATGCTTCTAAGACTGCTGCTGCTTCTGGTTCCTGATCCTGGCTTCGTCTGACTACCCTTCTGGTTCCTGATCCTGGCTTCGTCTGACTACCCTGCTGGTTCCTGATCCTGGCTTCGTCTGACTACCCTGCTGGTTCCTGATCCTGGCTTCGTCTGACTACCCTGCTGGTTCCTGATCCTGGCTTCGTCTGACTACCCTTCTGGTTCCTGACCTCTGGCTTCGCAAAGACTCTGCTCGGTTTCACCATCCGTTTGGACTTTTGCTTTACAGCTTTATTTTCAATAAAGCCTTCTTATTTTCACTTATCTCTTGTTGTACGA